>NC_041221.1:153883060-153920024 GCF_002837175.3 Physeter macrocephalus
GAGAGTGGCATGGACATATATACACTACCAAATGTGAAACAGATAGCTAGTGGGAAGCAGCCGCGTAGCACAGGGAGATCAGCTCGGTGCTTTGTGACCACCTAGAGGGGTGGGATAGGGAGGGTGGGAGGGAGATGCAAGAGGGAGGGGATATGGGGATATATGTATATGTGTAGCTGATTCACTTTGTCATAAAGCAGAAACTGACACACCATTGTAAAGCAATTATACTCGCCAAAAGATGTTAAAAAAATAAAAGAAAATAAATAAAAGAAAATAAAAATGAGCAGAGGACCTGAATAGATGTTTTTCCAAAGAAGATATACAAGTAGCCAACAGACACATGAAAAGATGCTCAGCGTCACTAATCATCAGGGAAATGAAAATCAGAACCACAGTAAGATATCACCTCACACCTGTCAGAGAGCATTGGGATCTTAGGCAAGGGTTAGAATTGAAAGTAAGGGAGGGGTGCATAGAGGAGAATGGATTTCCAACACAGAATTCACTGGAAAGATAGAAAGATTAAAGAAATAGACAGATGATCAAAGAAAGCAAACCTCCTGCTACACAATTTTGCCTGCAAGAAGCTGTGGTTTTAGGGATGGGATTAGATGTTGGGATCAAAAAGGTGGGTCAAAAAGAAGAACCAAAAAAAAAAAAAAAGTCTAAACAGAGAAAGCCCATCGAAGGACAAAAGTTTCACAAATTTTTCTTTCTTTTGACTTTCAGTTAAGGCTGAAATCAACCTGTCCTTTTCATTCACTCATTCATTCTATTGCTCATCTAATAAATATTTATTGAGCACATACAATCCATCAGACAGTGTACTAGCTCCTTGGATGAGCAAAAAGAAACACTGTGCCTGCTCTCATTGAGTATGAAGTCTAGGAAGAGAGGCAGATATTGATCCAATAATCACGTGGAGGAGTGAGTAAACAGAAACCAGGGGCAATGCCATGAAGGAGAGGGACGTGGTTTTCTGAGGGCAGAGAAGAAAGGAGCCTCACCTAGACTGGGCTGGGGAGGGGCATAACAGTCTCCCTGAGGAATTGACCCCTGACTTGAGGTGTGAAGAACCATAGGCCCCTGGCAAGGAATAAGCCATAGCAAATGGAGGCCAAAGTCACTTTTAATGGGTCCAGCCGAGGTAAGACTAGCAATACTGGTAATCAGAAAATCTAAGTTTAAGACGAAGACCCTCCAAGAACCCTCTCTGTGAGACATTTAGCTAAGTCATTTGTACTTTCTGGGCCTCCATTTGATGATCTGTAAAATGGGGACGATAGACTAAAGTGATGTTTCTCAAAATATGATCTGCTGGTCTTCTGCAGTAGAATCATTTGGGTCGCTTGTGAAAAATATTAATTCCTGGACCTCACTTCAGACCTACTGGATCAAAATATCTGTGGCTAGGACCCCAGAATCTACTTTTTTAAGGCTCACTCTAGGTGACTGTTATGCTCAGTAAAGTTTGAGCATCACAGGCTGTGTAGGCAAACTTTTGCCTGCTAAATGGCTCCCTATTTCTTTCTAAATTTCTAGGTTCCCAATGGAGCAGCACCAAGAAGAGGTGAGGTGGGCAGTCCTCCAGACTGAGCAAAGAAACATTCTAAAGTTTTCAGGTGGCAACAAACGTCTGAGCTTTTATACCTGGAGCTGGTCCAACTGTTTTAGGGACAGCTTGACTTGAGAGAAAATAGCTCCAGGCTGAATTATTTTTTCTCTTCACTTTCCACTCCACCCCTGGGATTTACTTGAAAATATATATTCAATGAAGTCTGTTCCCTGCCCTTTTCCCTCCTTTTCTTCTTTCCCTTCTCAGGGATCTGGTTCTCTTCAGTATCGGGGGCCAGTGGAGGTTCACATGGGTCCCCCTTCCTTCCGTGCCTTTCTAGGGCACAAATGGTCAGCCTCTGATATGATGGTTTATAGTCTGTGAGCCTCTTTGGCTTGCTACACAGGGAAAATTCCTGTTGACACTAATTGTACCAGGGACCAAGAATTACAGGCTGAGATCCGGCTGCCTTGCCTGCTGGACCAAGCCATTTCCCTTTCCCTCTGCACAGCAAGCTCACAGCGCCTACTGCCCAAGGCCACCAATAGCCATACTGGCTTGGTCTCCAACCTCACTTTGAGTTCTCTGTGTGAAGAAATATTTCCAGCAAGTACTGGGGTCTCTAGGTGTGGTAGAGACAATCTCACAGGTTGCTTTTCAAAGGCCAGGTATATTATTTCTGCCTACCTGATAGAATTCTTGTATTAAAATGAGATAGTGCATGTAAAGCACATAACACCAGCCTAGCACACAGTAAGCTCTCAACAAATATCAGTTAGCGTTCTTTATATTTTTGTTATTTTTCTAGCCACTGTTTGTTCAGGGGTATTTATAAGGAAAAAAAAAGAAAAAAGAAAGAAATCAGTTATATCAACTGGCAAGTAAAGGGTTGAAAGTGTCATTGAGAGATCAACTAGGAAAATCTGTACCTAAATACTCCAGATACTGAGAAATATGTTGTATGTTAAGACTATACAAAACATCAAAAATGACTAATACTTACGGAGAGCTTTCTAGGTTCTAGGCAAAGTTTCATTTAATCCTCATAATAACTTGATGGGGTATATACTAAATCCCCATTTTACAGATAGACAGAAGCTTAAATAAATGAAGTAAAGTCAAAGTCACAAAGCTAGGAAGTAGCAGCAACTAGAATTTGATCTGATGCTTAAAAAGCTATTTCCTTAGGTCTAACTGATATCTCTCATGCTGTATTTGGAGGCTATATCTGCTCTCTCTCTGTCTCTCTCTCTGTCTCTCTCCCTCTCTCTCTCTCTCTCTCTCTCTGAGATAGACAACAGTTGATTGCCATCATGGGGTCAATAACCTTTGCAGTCCTTAAAGGCAATTATTAGATCAGGTCTCTTCCCCTTCTTCTTGGAAGAATTAAGGCTCAAGCCTGATACAAGCCCTTGATCTCATTTGAGGTTCCCAGGGAGGGGTTAGGAGGAGAGATGCAATCCTCAGATCCAACCAGAGAAGGGCCCGTGTTTGCATTGTGCGATTAGTACACAGACCAAATCAACTTCTGCCTTTCTGACCCATGTCTCTGGCCTGCTGAGGTGCCCAGAAATTTCTGTCATTTTATCAGTGAGGTCAGCCTGCAGCCAAACTTGGGTTATCTGAGAGGTGAAAAGTATCAACTTTGAGTCAAACCACCTCTGTTCTAATCCCAGCTCTGAATAATCTTGAGCAAGTTAATTAATCACTCTTATCCTGTTTCCTCACCTGTAAATTGGAGCCAATAGTGTCTTCCACAAAAGTGCTGTTTGGAGGGTTAAATGAGATGATGCCTGTGAATTAGCTTGACACATGCTTGGTGCATAACTGCACTCACAGTTAATTAACATAGGTGATTCGGAAGAGGGCAGTGCTTACATCTAAATGGATAACACTCCAAAGGATTGGGGAGATATTTGGAAGCCCTTCCAAGAACTTGTAATTCACACCATGCATCTAACTGCGATTATCCCAGGTGCTCCTATCTAGAAGTTTCCACAAAATCTTCCACATACCTTACCCCCAAGCACTTACCAGGGCAGTCCCACAAGAGGCAGAAAACCAAGGCTCCTCCTCCTTCTCCCTTCATCTTTTCACGACTCCCAAGGCAACCTTCAAATTCGTCGTTCTGGCATCCAGTAAACAGTAGAGAAACACTGGGCATTTCCTGTCCCAGCATCCCTCAGGACACAGTAGAGATGGGCAAAGAAAACTGCCTCTTTCTCACATTCCTCCTTCCTTTGCCGTGCCCCGGGGCCTGAAGTGACGTCACACACATTTCCCAAGCATGCCCACCTGCATCCCAGGGTCCTACCCTGTCACCCCTTCCAGAGAAGGCAGAAATCACTCTATGACATCATTCCTTGCCTTGCTCCCCAGGGGCCCAGTCTGTCCTCTCCAAAGCTGGGCTCTAACACTTTGTTCAGATACAATTTTTAGATGCCCCCAAGGAAAAAGGTTCCCACCACTTCCTTTAGACCTTTCTGAACTTGGTGGCCACCACAAGTAATTGGTTCAAAGAACCCAAAAGAGGAAGAGGAAGATTGGAGAAACATGAGACCTATGTCATGTATTTATGTGTTTCCTTATTTAACTCACATCACTGTTCAGTGTCAGGCACAATTCTCTCTATGTCCTCGGACGCACATTCCCGTTATTCATCTTAGACTGTGAACTCTGGGAGGACGAGAAAGGCCAGTGTCCATTTACTTTATTCAGTGCGAGTTCTGCTCCGTGATGAATGGTAAAACACTGGATTAGTTCTGTTGCCCAAGAGTGGAAGAGGTTACACCAAGATAGAGTTAGCAGGAGAGAGGCTCAGCAAACAAAAATAGGAAGTAACAGGGTGGAGATCAATTGATCAAGGGGGCCTGCCAAGAACTTGGCACTGAAGAAGCCCTTATAAGGAATTCAGAAAAAGTGTGGAGTAAAGCAAAATTTCCACAGCTTTCAGTAGATTCTAAATAAGGTCTAGGACCCAAAAAGTTAAAGAGCCACTGGGAAGGGATATCACTTTTTCTTATGAAATTTGGAGGGAAGGGGAATAAGATTAATACATATAAAATTACAGAGAACATCAGTATAATAATAGTGCTACTTTTGGCTGAGTGTTGTTTATGAGCCAGGTCCCAGCCTAAGCATTATAGACTACAGTTCCTTTAATTCTTTCAACCACCTATGTTGTTGGAGATTATCTCAAGAAATAGAAAGGATTATCTCCAGGTCTCAGATGAAAAAATGGAGGCTGAAAGAGTTATGTAGCTTGCCCAAGGTCACACATCTGGTCAGCCAAAGCTAGGATTCAAACTCAGACTCCATGCCAGGCTGCAGAAATTGATAACAGCAGGGGCAAAAAAAAGAGCCATGGGGGCGGAGTCAAATCTCCAGGCTATGGACCCTGGTTCTGCCTTAGGTAAATCCCTTCCCCTTTCTGGGCCTTTGTGTCCCTACATGTAAAATAAGAGAGTTAGACTAGATAAACAAACATTTGATGCAACAATGTTTATAGAACATGCAACAAACATATTCTGTAAAGGTTCAGAGAACAAATATTTTAGGCTTTACAAGACTGTCTCTGTTGCAGCTCCAGAACTCTGCCGGGGTACCGTGAAAGTACCCGTAGACGATACCCAAGCGAATGGGTGTGGCTGTGTTCCAATAAAACTTTATTTACAAAAACAGGCACAAGGCTGGATTTGTTCCATGGGATTATAGCTTGCTGACCCTGGACCAGATGATCTGTAGGGTCCTTCTGAGTCTGACATTTCAGAAGTCCGGGTCCTGATTGTAGCAGTGGAGCCCAGAGGGGCCCGTGCCTTGAAAAGTCAGCTGTACGGAGCCTATTGCCATAACTTTTGTTTTGCCATGTTTTGCTTTAACCTTTGACGGTTTCAACAAGTGTGTTTAGAAAGTAAATCCTGGAAGTGGCAATACAAAGGCAGCTTGGAATAGCTTTAGCCCCAGCAAAATCTCCATCGGTAACATGGACAACTACCTCTGTCTTGTGAAGAGCCTGGTACAAACACAGCTGCGTGCCCACCTTCAAACCATATTGCAACCCAAAGGCCATTTCTTGAGAAATTTGGGGTCCATGACAGATTTCTGGACAAAGTGATGGGCAAAGCCCATGGATGATAAAGGGACAGCCAGAGTCTTTCAGGAAAACGGCATACGCTCCCCTTTGCCCTCAACTCTGCAGCACTGTGTGTTGGTGTTGGTGACCCATTAACCTTGTCCCACAGGAGAAGCTGCTAGGGCATAAGGAAGCAGGGACCCGTTCTTGGTTCCAGACTCAGTAAGCTTTTCACACTCTACGCTTTGGTGCCCTCACACCCCAGCCCCCAATTCAGGGCTCCCAGGCTCTCTCCGAACATGTGATGTGATGTCAGCCCCTGGATGACTTGGCAATTAATCTTCACAAGTTAACTGCACATGGTTGCTCCAAGCTCTCTCTCACTTACCGAGACATGCAGTGCATCTAGAATTTCTGGGCTGGGGGAATCCTTGCTCACCAAAGATTGACACATTATAATTACCAGAGAGAAAAGCAAGTTTGCCCAGAGGGAGCTGAAATCCCTCCCTCCTGGGAGCTTCTGACCTGCTGCCTTTAGAGGAAATGCCTCTAGTGCAGCCAGTGTCCTCTGCTCAGAAGAAAGGGTACTTCTCCTCTCTCCCATCTGGGCTGCAGCAGGGGCAAAAATCCTCCTTCAGGTCCCCAGAGACCCTAGTGTACCTCATGAAGCAGAGGCCTCATACCTCCAATTCTTTTTCCATTTTTAGTGTCATTTACTGGGTACTTTGTATTCCAGCTGTGCCACCTGCCAGCCCTGTGGCCTTGGGCAACCACTCTGAGACTCAGTTTGCTCATCTATACAATGTCAGTAGTAATAGCATCTACCTCATAATATTATTAACAGTATTAAGTCAGAAAATGTACGTAAGGCATTTGGGGCACAATGCTTGCATTGTGGTAAGCACTTAATAACTCACATTATTAAGTGCTGATATTTTCACTATTACTCTGTGCTAGGCACTTTACAAACATTATCACATGTAATCCTCACCTCAGCCCTCTGAGGTAGGCACTGTTATGATCTTCATTTCACAGATGAGGAAACCACAGCTCAGAGTGGTTAAGTGACTTGCCCAAGGACACACAGCTAATAAATTAGTGGACGTGGGACATATACCCAGGTCTGTTTGATGCCAGTGTTCAGACTCTTAGTCACTTTACTATCCCGCCGAAGGTCACATTAGCAGCTATTAAATAAGGAAAGCAGGATTAGACTCCAAGTTGGCTCTCAAATCTTCAGCAGACTGAGTGCTGGCCTGGGAGGCAAGAAAGCCTGACCCAAGGAGCTCCTCTGCAGAACCTTCTCACCCAGATAGCTCTTCTGTCCCATCCCTTCCCTGACCTCTGCCTCGCTCGGGAACCTGATCACATTCTGTCTTCTACTGTAATTTCCTTCTACTGTAATTTCAGGGCTAACCCTGAACCTTCTGCTGCCTTTTTTTTTTTTTTTTTTAGTCTCAGTCTGGTGCAGAGAGAAGGATGCAAGCTTTGGAGTCAGACAATAATGCTTTGAATACCAATGCTGCTTACTCATTGAATGGGCTTGGCCATGTCACAGAACCTCTCTGAACCTCAGTTTCCTCATATGTAAAATTGGGATAATTCCTACCTTGCATTGTTGTAAAGATTTAAGTAAGTGCACATAGAGTACCTAAAACAGTGCCTGCCACATAGTAGGTACTCTCTGAAGGGCACTTTACCAACATCATCATCTCCCATGGCACCTAGCTCAGTGCTAGGTTATTGTTTGCTTGATTTAATTCACCTTTGATTCGCCCGCAGCACCTAGCATGGTCCCTTACACAGAGTAGATGCTCCTGTATACGGCTGGTTGAATTGGAAACTGGAGAGAGCTAGAGAGGGAATACCATGCAAAACTGCATGATCACAGATGACAGATCTCCTCCCACAGGTCCTCTAAACAGATCTCTGAATCTCCCACAGCCTTGGTCTCCCCACGGGTCAAACTCAGTGGCAGCTTCTCCTAGAGGGCTCACAGAAATGGGAGTTTGCAACATCAGAGGTTTCTAATGTAATCAGATAGATAATGAAAAGGTTCTTCTTCCCTGAGCCTCGAGTGAGTCAGAGCTCTGTGCTTGGCTTTGCCCCAGGGAGGACCAAGAAAATGAAATATCGTCTGTATCCTCATGACACCTAAACAAATGGTCATTTCTCTGGGTCAAATATCACCCAGAGGGGTTAAAAGGCATCTCCGGTGAAGGGAGGAAAGGAGCAGCAGGGAAAGGACCATGAGCAAGGTGCTTAGTGAGGTCCTGGTACATGGCTCCCGTTAAGGCTAATATCTGTTTGCTTTATGATGGGATGTTTGTTTTGCTTTCGTGAAAGATGCTGCTAAATGACAACATGTCTGAAATCTACAAGCATTTTGAACCCCTCGATCTGGCTCAATAATCCCTTCCACATCCTGACACCTGAATCAAGACATAAGTTCTCATTTAGGTAACAAACTGTCCTCTTTTGTAACAAATATAAACCACATCTGTATCTCAGACTTGCTCTTTTTTTTCCTGGCCTTTTGCCACTATAGAAAAATGTCAGATAGGCTAAGTTTTCACATTGCAGCTGGTTACTGTGATTATGTAGACACAGCCTCTGTAAATTCAATGGTGTGTTGCTGGCTGTTCAAGAGCTGGTGAAATTAACGCCCAGGGAAGTGGGAAATGGGCCACCACAATTAAAATGTGGACTCAAAACTTGCTCTTCATTCTGCCCCACTCTTTCCCTCCTACATCCCTGTCTTTGTGATAACCACCAGCTTTCTGCCAACCCGCTGGCGTTCTGTTCCTCCTCCCACTCCCCCTTGGGAGTAAACCAGTTCAAGAGAGGCACCATCATCCTAGAATTAAAGATATATGAGGATGGTGGGAGCTGAGTGTATGAGACCCCACTCCCACCACCGCTGTGGGCAATGCATTGCAGAAGGGGCAGCATGGTTGCCTTCAGAGGCCTCTTTATCCAGCAAAGGAAGCTGACCACCTGGAACTAGAAGACCTCAAAAGATCATCTGGCCCAGGCCCTATCTCCAGACAGATCAGAACATGAGCCACCCAGGACCAAGGACCATCTCTCCTCTTCACAAGGACCCCTGGCAGAGGCCTGCCCAAGTTGTCCCTGTCTCACACTCTGCTGTATAAGTCATGAGTAGCTGCCGTGTGTGGCGTCTGTCTGGGGCAGAGGAAGGTGCACCGCTCTGTGGGGCAGGGAAATGGAGTTTGAGAACCAGCTGTGCACCTGACTAGCTGTGGGAGTTTTCCAATTTTCTCTGCCTCCTCGACCACCTCCAAAATGGGAAGATGGGCAAGCAAGAGTTCTGCTAGCTCTTGAAGAGCTAAATCACTCTAAACCAGTGAATCTCTTATTTTAAAATCTTCATATACAACTTAAGCCAGTTTAATTGAAATAGAAAAAGTCATTTTCAGGGCTATCTCTATCACAGATTCCTTAATCTCAGGGAGCTCCTTGAAATTGTGTATTTTGTACATTTGAGAGTCTATAAATCCCTAGATAGGTGTATGATATCCTGCCACCTCCAAATACATATATATATATATATATATATATATATATATATATATATGAGGTTAGGGACCCACCTTTAGGATGGAGAGCTTAAATGTAAATCACCCTGAATGGCTTCCTGGTTCCCCACCCCTGAATACCAGGCTACAGTGATTATCAAGGGCAGGAAGTAGGAAGCCCTAGATGCAGGATTCTGGACGAGAGTGAAAGAAGGCATCAGGCTTTACTTTTTTTTTTTTTTTGCTGTGTAGCATGTGGGATCTTAGTTCCCGGACCAGGGATTGAACCCACGCCCCCTGCATTGGGAGCACGGAGTCTTAACCACTGGATTGCCAGGGAAGTCCCCAGGCTTTACTTTTCAGTCTCCAGCTGTCACTACCCATTGCTCTGCCACATGTCTACTAGCCATACAACCTCAGGAATATACTAACTCTCTCTGAACCATGGTTTTCTCAACTGTCAATGGAGAATGGTATGCTTCTGTTAAAGGTTGTTGTGAAGAATAAAAGAAAATGAGTAAATGCTTGGCTATCAGTGGAAACTCAATAAATGTGAGTTCCCTCCCAGCACTAGTAGCTCAGGTCCCAAAACTGACTACTTGGAAGACAGCTCCATCTATAACAATCAATCCACCCCTACCTCAAATGTAAATTGGCACAGTCACTATGGAAAACAGTAAGGAGGTTCCTCAAAAAATTAAAAATAGAACTACCATATGATCTAGCAATCCCACTTCTGGGTATATATCCAAAGCAAATGAAAAAAGGATTTCATTTGCACTCCCATGTTCTCTGCAGCATTATTCACAAGAGCCACGACATGGAAACAACTTAAATGTCCATCAGCTGATGGATGGATAAAGAAGATGTGGCATATACACACACACACACACACACACACACACACACACACACACATACATACACACAATGGAGTATTATTCAGCCAAGACAAAGAAAGAAATCCCACCATTTGCAGCAACATAGATAAGACTTGAGGGTATTATGCTAAGTGAAATAAGTCAGACAGAGAAAGACAGATACTACATGATATCACTTATATGTGAATCTAGAAGGAAAAAAAAAAGCCTCATAGAAACAGAGTTAGTTAAGTGGTGGTTTCCAGGGGTTGGCTGGGGAGGGGCTGGAGTGGGGAAATGTTGGTCAAATGGTGAAAACTTCCAGTTATAAGATGAATAAGTTCTGGGGATCTAATGTGCAGCATGGTGATTGTAGTTAATAATACTATATCATATACTTGAAAGTTGCTAAGAGAGTAGATCTTAAATGTTCTCACCACAAAAAAAGAAATGGTAATTACATGACATGTTGGCAGTATTAGCTAACACTTTGATGGTAATCATTTTGCAATATATAAGCGTCTCAAATCAACTTACATAATGTTATATGTCAGTTATATCTCAATAAAGCTGGGGGTGAGAATTCACCCCCTTCCTTGCTTCTGGGGGAAAAGTGTGACATAACAGCTAAGTGCTCAACTTTGGATAGACCCGCAGTTGGGTTCAACTCCCAAATTCTCTCCGTGATGGCCATGTGGATTTATGCAGAGTTAAATTTCACTGCACCTTGGTGTCCCATCCACTACATGAAAATGATTATGAGAATAGTCCTTCTTTCGTAGGGTCGTGAGAAAATGCGACAAGTACTTAGCACGCTGTCTGGGACTGGGACATATGGATAAATGTTAACTAACATAAGGCTCTCCCTCGGCATCCTTGGCCATACCGTCTTTCCTAAGTACCATTCACCCACCTTGGGAAGTGTGTCCCTATAGCTGAATGTGCAACATGGAAATCAGGCAGAAAGGGGAAAAGAATTCAACAAATAATCTGGATTCCCCAAGTCCCCTCCCCATTTGCCTGGAGGTCTCTTACCCTATTCCCACCCCCAGATAGCCCACAGTTTGTTCCTCATATCTTTCAGGTCTTGGCTCAAACATCACTTCAGGAAAATCCCGAGCACCCGTGTAAAATTCCAAATGCGCCCCACAGCATTCCACTTCCCCAATCTTGCTTTATTTTCTCTGCTAAACCTGTCAGCATAGGGCGCACCTCAGAATTTGCCTACTTATTTGTTTGTTTGTCTCCCACTAGAATGGAAGCTCCCCAAGGACAGGGGTCTTTGTCTGCTTGGTTCAATTACTCTACCCACAGCGCCTAGAACAGAACCCAGGGCAGACAGGGAGTTCCCAGTTAAAAATCTGTTAAATGAATGAGTGATTGAATGAATGAATGACAAGAAGCTTCCGAGTTTTCTTTTGAGACCAGAGAGGTTTCACAGGGAGGGAAGGATGGGGGTTGGTCTCAGATCTGACTCAAGTCCCTCTCATTTGACTAACTTTGGAATTCTTCCTCTTTTAGGTGCCACGCAAGTTGCAGAGCCCCCTATATCTGAGTGCTGACTCCAGACGCCCCTCACTAAAGGCAAGCACCCCCAGCCCACTTTTGAAACTGCGGAGTGAATAAGAGGAAAAAGAATCCCAGTGGGCCACCTGGGGGGTGGGGGACAGGGGGATCCCCACGCTCAGGTCGCTCTACCCCCACCCCCGCCCCCGCTCCCCCCACCTCTTCCCCTCCCCCTACTGGCCTGCCCTGGGGGAGACGGGGGCGCGGCCCGCCTCCGGGCTGAGCAGGGTGCCGGCGTCGGGGCTGCGGGCGCCTTCGCTGGACCCGCATTGCCCCCTAGTGCCGCGCGGAGTCAGGGCGCCGGGCTCCCCGCCTGATGTCACCGCCGTGCAGTCAGCCCAGAGGCGGCTCATTGAAAGCAGACCCACCTCGGCGCTAGCTGGGCAGAGGCGCCGCTGTCCGCAGAGCCGCCGCGGGCCGGGCAGAGCCGGGCGCCCCCTGCCCCGCCGCCCGCTTCTCCCCGCCGCTCCCCGCGAGCCCGGCCCGGCGCGCCTGACGTGGACCATTAAACTTGGAGCTGCCGCCTCGTCCCCTCTCTCCTCCTCCTCCCTCTGACAGGCGAGCGAGCGGCTCGGTGCAGGCAGGAGACGTGCTGCCGGGCCGGGCTGCCCGGGGGAGATGACTTCTCGCCAGGAGGGCGCCTCTGGGAAGAAGACCACGGGGGAAGCAAAGTTTCAGGGCAGCTGAGGAGCCTTCGCCAGCCCTTCCCAGCCCTGTCACCCCTCTGGCTATGGAGGGCGGACTCTAAAATGAATCCCGATCTGGACACCGGCCACAACACATCAGCACCTGCCCACTGGGGAGAGTTGAAAAATGCCAACTTCACTGGCCCCAACCAGACCTCGAGCAACTCCACACTGCCCCAGCTGGACATCACCAGGGCCATCTCCGTGGGCCTGGTGCTGGGCGCCTTCATCCTCTTTGCCATCGTGGGCAACATCCTAGTCATCTTGTCTGTGGCCTGCAACCGTCACCTGAGGACGCCCACCAACTACTTCATCGTCAACCTGGCCATTGCCGACCTGCTGCTAAGCTTCACCGTGCTGCCCTTCTCCGCGGCCCTGGAGGTGCTCGGCTATTGGGTGCTGGGCCGTATCTTCTGTGACATCTGGGCCGCCGTGGATGTCCTGTGCTGCACAGCCTCCATTTTGAGCCTGTGTGCCATCTCCATCGACCGCTACGTCGGGGTGCGCTACTCTCTGCAGTACCCGTCGCTGGTTACCAGGAGGAAGGCCATCTTGGCACTCCTCAGTGTCTGGGTCTTGTCCACGGTCATCTCCATTGGGCCTCTTCTTGGGTGGAAGGAACCGGCGCCCAATGATGACAAGGAATGTGGGGTCACTGAAGAACCCTTCTACGCCCTCTTCTCCTCCCTGGGCTCCTTCTACATCCCTTTGGCGGTCATTCTGGTCATGTACTGCCGGGTCTACATCGTTGCCAAGAGGACCACCAAGAACCTGGAGGCTGGAGTCATGAAGGAGATGTCCAACTCCAAGGAGCTGACCTTGAGGATCCACTCCAAGAACTTTCACGAGGACACCCTCAGCAGTACCAGGGCCAAGGGCCACAACCCCAGGAGTTCCATAGCTGTCAAACTTTTTAAGTTCTCCCGGGAAAAGAAAGCAGCCAAGACCTTGGGCATTGTAGTTGGTATGTTCATCTTGTGTTGGCTCCCCTTCTTCATCGCTCTACCACTTGGTAAGTTGGGGACTGGCGGAGGGGAACGGGGCATTTTCAGATCTTGGGTTTACTGATGAGCTTACTATAAAGTTTTCTGTGGGTTTTAGTTTTTTATGCAGTCTGTGCGTGTTTGGAGGTTGTGGAATATTGTTTGTTCTGCAAAGGCTTTGCAGATTGGGTAGGTGGCTGAGAACCAACTCGGGTGTTAGTGGAACGCGCTAAGGTACGAGTCACTTGAAATAGAACCTCGGGAGGCAAATCTGGTATGTGCAATGACTCATTCAACAGCCTTGGTTTAATAATTAAAAAGGACACTGAACTTGAACATCACACCAGCGTTATTTCAGTAGTAATCATGTGCCCGCTAAGGCAGCGTCACTAATGCAGCATACAAAATAGTTTGTAGTTACCGCAGACACGGCATTTGGGAAGCAGGGAGACAGCTTGTACACAGAAAGGCAGTTTTCATTCAGCACTTCCAGGGCTTCTGCAGAGATCCACGCTCCTCAAGAGCTTTGCAGAGGCTGCCTTCTCCCCCTCCTTCTTTCACCACTTGCTATCACCTCCACGCACTCCCTCCATTACGAGTTAATAAGAGCATTTTACAGCCTCACAGCCCCAACCAGCCTTTATCTAAAGCTTGAGATTTGAAAGAGAAGGAAGATGGCCAGAGGGTCACACATTCTCAGTTTTCACCCCAAAATATCCCTAACTCTGGTGATTTATGGAATGTCCAGAATTAAATTATAGTTGCCCCTCACCTTCAGCTACCAGACGCCAAGTCCTGCTAGTATGAAACTGAGCCCTTTCTCTCCTATGAAAATGTGCCCGTCTTCTTTTGTTTGGGAGTCCTACTAAGTGAGTTGGTCAAAAGGCTACCTGACTTCCTCTAAGGATGAAGCCAAGGTCTGGGTAGGAGGTAAACCTAGAGGAGGGTACTGTGACATGCTGTCCACACGGCTCAGGAAACACTTGTCCCTTCTCTGAGGCAGTGATCTGCTTTGATTTCTTTTTCTATCCCTGGGGGATACTCCAGAAAATCTATGGAGGGAGGTAATTATGAGAGAGTCATGGGCTGTGATATCAGAAGAGACAACAGCTGCTACTTGCCATGGACCACTAACGCCTACAGTCACACCAGGGGCTCAGTTGGAACCGAACATAAACAAATCCCCGAAGTAACAAAAATCCTAAAGACACACTGCTTCCAAGAGAAAGAGCCAAATGGAAAGAGGGTAAACTGATGTCGGGAGTTTCCATTTGAAAATGATAAAGAAAAACTGTTTAACCTACTCTCCATATTGTCATTTCTAAGGCTAGCTTTCGAGCTAATGCCTTTCAGAAATATTTTCAGCGTGTTAAGTGGAGAGGGTTTGAAGCTCTACCCCAAGTAGTGATCACATCCGCTGCCCAGCTTTCTTTTCTTTCCCAAGGTCTCAGGGTCCTTTTGCAGGCTTGTCCAGTTAAAGTGGATGACAGTTCACACTGCATTGGACCAACCACAAAGATCGTGGTTGCACATGGAGTGATTTGGCCAATAATTAGCCATGTGACCTTGGGCAAATGATGACTTCTCTGTGAGCCTCAGTTTCTTCATCTGCAAAATAGGGCTAATTACTGTTTACTCCATGGGGTTTGCACTAGTGCATGGAAAGGACTTAATACAGTGTCTGGTACACAGCAAATACTCAATGAAAGTTAGCTCTTAGTACTACAAACCAAATCCCAATACTCCCTGCAGCCAAAACTGTGTTTTCTTCTCCATTCAGTTGCCAATACCTGTTATTAAAGGCTCAGAAGGGAACTAGATCTTTTTCCTTTCTTCCTTCTTACCCTGATCCTCAGCCGGCAGAGGCTGTGACCAGAGCATCCTCAGGAAAGACAAAGCCCCAGCAGGATGCAGGAGTGGATCAAAGGTGCAGGCTTTCACTTTAGGTGGCAGGAGAAACAAGTGAAGAGGCTGCCAGCCTGTTGAAATGGAAAGAGTGCTGCTCAGGGGGTCAGGAGCAATCGAGTTATGTATGTGAGCTTTGCCATCGATTAGCTCTGTGAACTTAAGTGTGTTGCTTTACCAGCTGGGCTTCAGGTCTCACTTCCAGGGAACAAGAGGGTTGGACTAGATCAAGGGCTCTCAAACTTCAATAAGGATCAGAATCATTTGTGAAACTAGATAAAAATTCAGCTTCTAACACCTAATGCATAGAGAATCCGAGCCAGTAAATCGGAGAAGTCCCAGGAATCACGTTTAACCAGCTCACCAGGTGATTCTGAAGAGGTGATCCGCAGACCAGGCTTTGAGAAGCACCGGCCAGGGGATCTCTCACCTCCTTTCAGGATCCAGCCTCCTGAACACCAAGGTTTTTAAACGCTGCAAAGGTTAGCACTTCACCACCCACGTGGTGGTGCAGGACGATGTGGCTTCTCTCTGGGTCCTGCTCTTCACACCCACCCTCAGTTTCTTCTCACTTCTACTATTTCAGTTTCCCCCCTCTTTCTGTTCATGCCTTTCTGAGACCTTATCTTCCTAACATCTCAGGTCCTTGGCTTCCATGCCACAGAAAGTGAGATGTTCTTGCCACCCTGATGCTATCAGAGCTTGTTTCTCTTCTCCTTGACTTGAAGACTTCCTGACCAACCGTTATCTCCCGGAGCTCTCCCAGTGTGATGTCCCTGAGCTGAGTCCATCCACATGCTTCTCCCCTGGAAACCCAACCCTTGGCGGGTAAGGAATGTGGACTCCAGGCCTTGAATTTGGGATGGACTTCGAAAGTTACTCAAGAGTTTCAAACAGAGAAGGTGCTTAATTAACATGTTCTTAGTAATTTATCAATAGAAAGAGCATCTGAGCAAAATGGAGATGTGGGCCTCTACTTTGTCCGAGTTCAAATAACACCCAAATAAAAGTAGCATGATGTAGAACAATAACTCCTTTGGAATCTGATGCAGGTTCCAAATTCTAAATTTTCCATGAAAGCCTTTTCACTCAGAAGGGGAGAAAGCAGATCTGGGGGAAGATAGTGTTTGGCAAACAGAGAAGCCCAGGTAGGAGTAAACCTCCATTTGACGATGGACTCCCAGGTGCCTGGATGGCATGAGATTTCTATCGCTGTGTGTGTCTTCTCCGTGGAAGAGGAGGGTTGGTACTCCTCCTGGTTAGGAAGGAAAATAGCCTTGCCCCCTACAGGGTCCTGGTCAGGGGCCCCATTTGTTTTCCTTCCTCTCTTGTTTTTATTTTTGGGAGCGAGGTCGGGCTGCCTGCAGAGACAGGCCTCCCATCTCCTGTGGAGCCCTCCCCACCTGTAACACCCTCCCTATCTCCTCCCCACCCTTTTTCCCTGTGGCCTCAGACCAAGTTGGGCCAGGGACCAGCTCTCACTTACTCAGGAGCAGGGATGGATCCACCAAACAAGGACCTCTTTATTCAGCCCCTGGAATCAGGCCATGGAGGGACAGGAAATAATTGGAATATAATATAGTAGCATTTCTACTTGATGGGCTATGTGCACGGTGTCCAAGCAATCTTCAGCTGCCTGGCATTACAATGAAGGCCAACTCCCACCCGCCTGGTCAGGGTTCAAGAAGTGGCTGGGCTCTTGAGGGATGTGCATTGCACTGGGGCGCAGGGAGATGTGTGGTAGATGGGGGTGCGGGTGGATAGCAGGAAGCGCGGGGCAGCCAACTGGTAGCTGGGCTTGGTGTGTTGTTTCGAAAACACTGGAACCTTGCCTCGCTCCAAATGCTTCTTCCGTCTTTTAAAATGCTGAAAGGCCTCAGGAAGCCATTATTGAACTAACTGCTTTCCCCTCCAAATAAATGGTCAGTTTCAAAGAAACAGTTGTAATCTCTGTAGTACTGGAACCATATCGGAATCCCTCTCTCCATTGATATGTTTCTCCAGTCCTCTCATTCAGATTGGGGCCGATGAATTTCCAGCTCCCACAAGAGCATAAGGGAGGGTGGGGGTCTCAGAGATGACTCAGGACAGAGCCACCCCCGCAGACACACACACGAATCCTCCAGTTCTGAGGTTTCAAAACAAAGGGATTTGAGTTGCTCACAGGGAAATCAATTGGTTTGAGTGAGGGAAAATTTTACACACAGGGAATCCTTCCTAGAAGAGGGAGATCTTACTTCAGGAAAATACATTCAGTCATTTATAAAATCATTAATGAAGACTTCCTAAAGCACCTACTATGTGCTAGGCATTGTATTTAGTCACTGGGTTGTTGAACCAAAGCAAACATGGCCCCTGTGTGCAGGAGGCTCACAGCCTAGTGAGATCCTATTATCATGGAGCACATACTATGTACCAGACATTCTGCTAGGCCCTCTACAGACATTATCTCACTAATCCTCACAGCTACCCTGACAGGGGAAAGTAATTGCTCCCTCTCGACAGTTAAATATACTGAAGCTCAGAGAGGTTAGACTTCTTGCCCAAGGTCACACAGCAAGTAAATGGTAGAGACAAGAATTGAATCTGTGTCTGTCAGAACAGGCACCTACCTGGTCCAGTGCACAAAGATGTCTGACCTTTTTGCTTTCTGGTCCCAACCTGCTCTCATAGCAAATGTTCTCCAGGAACCCCAGAGCCACCTTGTCAAAGCTGATTATCCTACTTCTGTTACAAAACACTGTCTTTCTTCCATTCCCCACTCACCCCTGAAAAAAATTCACTCATCAACTCTCAGGGAAGGTCATCCACATTCTAGCTCAGGGCTCGGCTTTCTCTATACCTCCTGCACTGTGTATGATATGGGTCCCTCAACATTGGGCATTTAGTCATCCCAACCAGGAAGAAAAAGTGGGATCTTGCCCTTCATATGGGGACTTGTTTCCACATCTTTAATCATTCATTCATTCATTCACTGAATAAGTATATATTTACTGGAAGCCTACTAGGTCCAGGCGTCATGCTGGAGATTGTGGAGCAAAGCCGCTGTGTTTCACGTTCTCATAGAATTTAGTTCTAGTGAGGAACACAGGTAATTTGAAAAATACACACATGCAAATAAACATAAATGCAAATCGTGAACAAAAGATTTGAAGAAAAGGGGTATGCTGCTATTAGAATTATACAACAGGGATCGGTATATCACAGGGATCCCTGAGTGGCATTTAGGCAGAACCCTGAACAGTTTGGAGGAGTTAATTCAGTGAAAGGGGCAGGTAGAAGAAGAGAGCTCCAGGCAGAAGGAAGGGCACACCTGAAAGTCCTGAGGGAGGAGCTGGTAGGGAACTACCAGAGCCTGGAGAACAGAGGGGAGGCAGGTGCAAGTCGAGGCTGGAGGTGCAGGCACAGGTTGGGCCATGAGGGGGCTTTGGTGCCACATTAAGGATTTTAGATTTTATGATAAATTGCCGTGGCCAGTACCGAAGGGTTTGAAGCCGACAAGAGATACAATCTGATTATGTGTTTAAAAGATGACTCAGGCAGCTATATGGAGCACAGAGTAGAGATGGGGCAGTTAGGAGGCTGTACTCCCAAGTGAGCGCTGGTGGTAATTTAGACCACGCTGGTAGCAGTGGAGGTGGAGAGAAGTAGACAGATTCAAGGACTTGGGGATGGGTTGGTTATGATACAGAAGAATAAGAGATGTATCTGGAATAGCCCTGAGTTACTGGGTGAAACACAACCAAGATTCCTCCGAGGATCTCCTCAGACCCCATTCATCAGGGCTCATAAGATACCATGCTAGGAATGATACGCTAGACATTCTCATGAGGTGAGTGGACAAAATGTCCCAACCCAAAAACCAGGAGCTATGACCATCAGCAAACCCAGATGCTCATTAGAAACATCTGGCAGGGGACTGCTTTCAAAAGCACAGATTCTTGAGCTCCACCACAGACCTTTGTATCAGAATCTTTCATGATGGGGCCTTGAATCTCAATTTTTAACCAGTTCTCACAGGCATTTATGCCACCAGCATAACACTAGTCCTCCGCATGCCTGGGAACCTGGAATGAACACCCCTTGGAGAACCAGAGTTTGGTTAAACTTCCCCCAGTGCAGCCAGAAACATCCCCAGTCCTGACCAATCCCTCGGGCCAGTCCATACAGAGGAAGGCAGAAGATTGTTAGGAGGGAAGGTGAACTCTTCAAACTAGAGCCTCCCTGGAAAAGGGGAGAAGAATGAGCACTGTGGAAGCAGGTCTTCAATGTAGCAAGCAACACCGCTCAACACTAAATGTTCTGTATAGATTGTAATTCTCACAGCCCCTCTGCAGAGCAAGGATCATCACCCTGTGTCTAGAGTTCAGAGAGGTTGGGTAAATTGCCCAAGGTCACACAGCTAGTAAATGATAGAATCTATTAGACTCCATATTTAGCACTCAATAAACATATGTTATATTATTCTTGTTGTTACTACAGTGCTTCCAGACATTTGTCTGAGGTCTGGTGCCCATGGGTGATAAAATTTTTACTGGCTCATGACAAAATGAAAGAAGAGTTAGGAAAATTCTTTGTTTTTCCAAATGTACTCAATATAAATGACTGTTCTTTTATTCTAAAGACTATGTCCTGTCTATTTTGGGAAACTGAAATAACATTTCTTTAATGGAATGATGGTAATAAGTGATGGTGATAGTCATTGTGTGTGTGTGTGTGTGTGTGTGTGTGTGAGTGTGTGTGTGTGTGTGTGCAGTACTCTACTTGGCAAAATAAAAAGTTGGTAACCCTATGTCTGTCCCCACCAAAAAATTTTTTTGAAATTTTACCATGAGTCTCCTAAAGTCTTAGAATCATGGGAGACACCATGATAGTTAGGCATGATAAATATTTGTGGGAGAAAGCAGGAAGAAAGGGGGAGGGGGATTTATCCTCTCAGTGATGGATAAACAAATTAGCCTCAGCTTTGCCATCAGAGTCAAAGGCGTAGGGCGAAGGGATGTAGGGGAAGGATGATGTGTGTGGAGTCATGCTTGTCAGGTATGATAGGATGGGGGCCATTTGTGGAAGCACCCAGTCCTTCTGAGGTGAAACAGACCACAGAAATGCCAGTGGGCGTGTGTGTAGCTGCAGTGCCATCACAGATGGGCCTATTAAGATCTCTAATGCAGGAGATGCCTTTACTTGAGTATGTGTGGCTCATAAAAATAACTGATGGCCACCAGGCCACAATGGGAAATTGCTTTCTCCCACATCTGCAGGATGTTTCTGCAGTCACTGTGCTCCCTAACCACATCTGATAATAGTAATCCTAACAGCTCCATTTATTAGGTCTTGCCATGTGCCTGGCTTACACCAGGCTAAGGGTGCTTTCTATGCATGCTCTCATTCACTCCTCTCCAGAGGCTTACCAAATGGACACTACTGTTGTCTCCATTTTACAGATGAGGAAACTGAAGTTCAGAGAGGTTGGGTGATTTGCCTCAGGCCACCCAGCTGATTAGTGACAGAACCTGGATTCACATCTAGGCAATCAGATAAATCTAAAGGGTTCATTACTGGGGGTATACTAGGTGTGGGGTTCTGAGCCCTGATTTATGAAAGCCCAAAGAGGCCCTAGGGAAAGCAGAGTCTATTCTGAGAAGATGGAAAGGAAGGGCAAGCGGCTGCCTATTATTCAGCAACCAAAAGGCACCATATCCTGGTGAGAACATAAAGAATATAAAAATAATTGGGTCTTTCCCCTAGCAAGCTAAGTCAAAATTTCTCTTTCTTCTATTATGGGTGCTTTAGATTTTTTTCAGCTTCACAACATATTACGGGTAGTGCCAGATACCTTTAAGGCTTTTATCAAATTTGGGCTTTGGGGTTAAACACATAAAATTTACAATACTTTTTCACAGCCTAATTTCTGGCTGCATACATTTCAGAACTTGATTCACCTCTTCACCACATACGTGTGATCTTGACACCATAGGACTCTCTCCTACCTTGGATCAGCCTCTGGTCCTACCTCTTGATGTCACAAAGGCTGGCATCGTGGACAAGAGAGTATTTCTAGAAGCTGTTTTTCCACTTTGCAGTAACCCTGACTAGTGATAATCTAGCTATACAGAAAGAAAATGCACATATATGTATATAAGAATATACATATATGCACACCATATATGTATATTCAAGAGAACCCAAATGAAATGTATCTTTAACTCTTAGCTAGTTCCAAAAAATGCCTACAGCCCCTATACTAACACCCACATGAAGGGAAATATGGCAGAGGAAAGTTGGAGTGGAATTAGATCGTGGTCCTAACCAGTTGCAAGTAATAGATCTTACTCATGAAAACTTTGCAAAATAATACTACCCAGAGGAGACACGCTGGGATCCCACCCCTGGCTTTGGAGGGTCCCATGAAGAGAGGAGCCCTGAGGTTAAGGAAGTGCCCATGGTCCACCCCAAACACTGCAGGGGTGGCTCTCTCTAGCAGCCTCGTGACTGATGGACTTATGTGTGAACTTCTTGTAAGCAGTGACCGCGTCTTTCCTCTTTGCCTAACACGGGTGCTAGGAGCTCACCTTAACTCAAATTGTTGGCCGTTTCCCCAAATACACCTTACATTTTCCTTACCCTATGTGTTTTTTCATACTCTTCCCTCTGGCAGGAATGCTCTTCCCGTACCCTCTGAACATCCAAATCCTGTCCACCTGTAGACCCCCAGTTTTGTGGACACCTCTCTTAGGAAGTCTTTCCTGGTCCCCACCCCTTTTCCCTGGTGGTGATGGCTGCCTTTATACCTTGTGTACGGTGCTTGTCACCTTTGTTCACGGGAATCAGGACTGACTGGCCCATCTTTAGCAGTGTTACTGGGCTGCAAACCTCTGGAGGAAATGGTCCAGGTTTCACTCATCTTCCTGTCCTCCGTGCCCAGAGACATGTACCTACTAGACTCCCAATAAAAATAGCAATTGCAGCTATGATTCACACAGTATGTGCCAGACTTCATCTACCATTTGAACCTCCCAATAGCCCATCAGATAGGTATTCATGTTCTGCTCACTTTATAAATGAGGAAACAGGCTTAGAGGTTAGGTGACTTGTCCCATTCCTTGAAAATACCACAAGCACGTTGAAACTGCCTTGACTGCTCTTGTGAAACCAAAAGGCCACTGTGGGTCTGGTTATGGGCCCAATGAAGAAAGATGAGATAGATGAAGACCGGAGTGGACCCAAGTTATGAGCTTGAAAATTGGACAGCATCTTCATTCTTCATAAAAGGTTGCAATTCCACCGCCTCTGGGGGAGACCTGTCTATTGCCAGTCGGTCCCCATTTTCCCTCACCTTCTCAGCCCTTGTCACCTGCCTCTCACCTCTGGGAGGGATATGGTCAGAGTTGGTCCCCACAGAAGTAGGAGAGGAGGACACAATTCCGGTGACTTTATAGCAGGGCCTGATTCAGACCTTCAGAAAGGCCCAAGGTATTGAGAAGTGAATGCTGCCCTCACCTCCAAATGTAATTCTAAATTCTCTCTCTCTCTCCCTCTCTCTCTCTCGCTCTCTCTCTCTCTCTCTCTCTCTCACACACACACACACACACACACACACACACACACATGACATACACACACACACACGGCCCTAAAATGAATGGAAGGAAGGCCAACATTCTAATTTATCCCATGAAGTCTACTTTGATTTCTTTAATATCAAAACATTTCCCAAAAAAAGTGAAGGTGTCCAGCTTTGCTAATGCACCAAAGATACACTGGGTCTGTTTGTAGGTGATATAGCATTGCTCTATAATGGGGTGGCCAGACATCCCACTTTGCCTGAGCCAGTCTCCACTTATTTCTGTTACCAAGGGCACTATGATGATTATTGTAACCCTCTCATGTTCTCAAAATGTCTCAATTTGAATGATAAAAGTACCTCGATATTTTAACTCCCGGAGTAAGAGTGTTTACAATGGAACATCCAATGGTGCCTTGGTTTCACTGAGAAGCCTGAGATGGGGGAGGAGAGAGTCTGGCACCCATGGCCTCAGCAGTACAGAGAAAGATTCATAATGAGAGAATGAAGTGAACATTAATTGAAGGAGGAAAGATACAACTTCACGTGTGTGTTTTTTGTGGGAAAAAGGAATTAATGTAAATGTTGGTTGGAAAATTTTAAGTCTTCATTCAGTTAATTTACCCTACTTGCACAAGTGAGTCACTGAGCTGGGATCTGAATCCATGGCTGGCTGACCCTAAATACTTAGATGAGTGAGTCAATGAAGGAGTGGATCCATTTCAGCACAAAGCAGATGGTATGATCTGAATGATGAGTGTCTCCAGAATGAAGAGGAGATGGAAAGAAAGGTGGACCAAAATGATACTGGGGGGAGGAGAAGAAAAGCGAGCTATGTCCTAGGGACTTGTCAGGCTGGAATGATGGTAGGGGAGGGGCATCTTCACCCATTCATCACCCCCCTCCTGACATGACAGAGCGTAGGTCAGCCCATTGTACCGTCCTCACTGGCAGGCTTGTGTTCTTAGATTGTGTCAACAGCACACTCGTGACCACACCCAGGGGCAGCACACGTGAGTCCCCTTTGAGCACTCAAGTGCCCCTCTCTGGTGTGAGCACACAAAGTCTGCTGTAAAAGTCGCACCAATGAACAGTTCATGCCAAAATGTTCAGAAATAGAAAGTCCTAGCACATGCAAGTGGACCATTCCTTTCAGAGCCCCATTTAACTTTTTCCAGGGGTATCTGCGCACAGTGTCTTGCTCCCCTGAAGCTGGGATGCATTTGGGGCTTGGCTTCGCATGCTTTTTTAAATTCTTCTTTAAGATAGAGTTTCCTGCCAAGCTAACACGCATCGCTTTGAGGCTGAGCTCAGCACCCTGGCCATGGCCCAGAAGGAGGTTAAAATAGGACCAAGGGCAAGCCGGGCTCACTGTCATTCACAGGCATGGGCCCCAGGGCTCACGCCACCAGCACAGGGCCGGGCAGAGATCCAGAGAGGCAGCTGGTGGGGGAGGAGGGGGTGCTACCAACTGGAACAAACAAAAAAAATTACATCTCTGATTTATATATTCAGGCCATCAATCACCCCCTGGCATCAAGAGAAAGTGGTACCTGCTTCCAGGTATACCCTCATAGTGTCATTTGTGACTTCTTGTCCCCAGCTCTGCAGACTTTATCTTAAGCAAGAGTTCTTGGGCTTTTTTGTTGCATGGGCCCCTTTGGCAATCTGGTGAAGCCCCTTCTCACAATAGATACATATAATAAGATACATAGGATATCAACGAAAATCAGTTATGTTGAAGTAGCTATTATAATGTTGAAAAAACAAATTTATTGTAGAGTAAAACAATGTTCTTCATTATTAACATATTAAACAAGATCTAGCAGCAAGTCAAATAAATAACTACGATAATTTGAAGTAGTGGCAAGTGGAAATATTTCAAGATATCTGCAACAAACATAATATAATATCGTAAATCTGATTTCTGTGGGCGACAAATCCTGCTAATTCTACTGTGGCTTGTTGCCTGCATTCCTGTGGAAGAAAATGCTAACTTTCAGCCAAAGTTTAATTCTTTAAAAAAACTAAAAATAAAAAATAATTTTTCCCATCCAAGTTCAGGGACTCCCTAACCCCAGAATAAGAACCCTGTCCTATGACATTATAAAGATGTACTTCAGGACATGAGGTTTTCTATACTTTTTTCTTTCAAATTATATAGTCTTAGGACCACAGGGAACTTGGACTATGCCATTGTGCTTTTTAACTGTCTTGCATGATTACTTGTAGCAATTTTTAAATCTACTTTCTTTATTTAAAAATAGTGCATAGACTTTTATTTAAATCAAGAAGAATTTTTTAAAAAAGAAAAATCATTCTACCCACACCAGACCCCAGGTCCACCTCTATCCAGCACTCTCAGTCTTTTTTCCCAGGAGCAAACACTGTTACCAGATTGTGTATAGTTCCAGAAATATTCTATTTATCTGTAAGCATCCATATACATATGTATGTATGTGTAAATATTTGAGTGTGTATGTGTGTGGAATGTATGTTTATATCCTGTTTATTTTTACAAATGGTGTCATTTTATAAACACTATAGTGGAGGTTATGTTTTACACTCAACAGCATATCTTGGGCATAGTTCTCTGTCAGAATGTATAGTTACTGCTTTCCTTTTCATGGCTGTATAGTAATCTATCTATGGAATATCCTATTCTATTTAACAATTTCCCAGCTCATTGACATTAGGTTATTTTTGGTTTTTCCAAACTAAAAACAATGCTGTAGTGAGTACTATTGTCTATGTGTCTGTGCCCACATATTCAGGATAAATTCCTAGAAAATGGAATCACTGGAGCAAGAAATATTTGATATTTTAGGTTTAACCTGATTATGTTCAATTTTACTAAATAAGGAATTTTAAATATATTAAAATGTAAAGTTGTTAAATAGGTTAGATCTGTCGTGTAGGAGGGTTGTCATGATATTTATGTGAAAAAGACAAGTCATAGGGTTTTATGTAATCCTATTTTTAAAAGCTATTAGTCACCTCCAGGGGTAGAAAGAAGTGAGGAGGAGTAGATTATTAACTTTTTTATACACCTCTGTATTTCATATTTCACATTATTTCACGTGTGTGTGTGTGTGTATGTATACACAAATTACATCACCTAGTGCTTTTATCACTAAGTATCAAGTGTGAACTTCTTGCCATTTCAATAAAACTGAATCATTTCAGTTTTTAATTTGTATTTCACATCTTTTAAATGATGTATTGCAATCCATAATAGAAGGTACCATAATGTATTATATATAACCAATCTACTTATGACAATAGTGGTCATATTTATGTAAATAGATAAGACACACACAAGGTATCACATTCACAAGGCCCAGTGTAGAATGAAAAGAATGTCCCTCTCAGTTCCTTGGTCCCCACCTATCGAATTCCCCTCCCTGGAGGCAACTATTAATATCAGTTTCTTGCACATCCTTTCAGAGATATTCTATGCATATAAAAATGTATTTATATGTTCTTTTTAATAGAAATAACATGCTATTCTGCACTTTGCTTTTTTCACTGAACAGTGCATCTTGGAAATTTTCCACTTCAGTATAAATAGAGCAACCTCATTTTTTTTGATACTGCATAGTATTTCTTTTTTTTCCAAAAAGACTTCTATAGAAGGACATTTAGGTTGTTTCAAATCTTTTATTATTACAAACAACACTGTAGTGAATATTCCTTTACATACTTCACTATTTCCCACATTATATGATTAAAATCCTGAAAGTGGACTCTTCTGAATAAATTTTTTTTTAATTTTTATAAATACTGCCAAATCATCCTGCATAGAGATTGTACCAATTTTCATTTCCTTAACTGACATTTGAGAGTGACTACTCATTCCCTAACAGTTTGTTATCAAACTTTTTGATCTTTGCCAACTTGATACGTGAAATATCTGTGAACGAGGTTAAGCATCTTTTTGTATGTTTGATAATCCATCCCCTCTTGATGTACAATTGTTTTGAGTTTTTAGCTGTGACAAATTTTCTTATACATGCATTTTTTTCTTTAATATCTTTTGTACACTTGCCCTTTAGGCTTGCCTTAGGATAAAATCCACTTTGAATGGTTAGGATCAAAAGGTAGACTCATGTGAAAGGCCTCAGACACATATTATCACATTACCCTCTGGGAAGGATGTAGCAATTTACACTCCCACTAAGCATGTTTCAAAATAGCTGAAGAAACCACTTTTTATGCTGATAGTTCCTCACTGCCTGGGGAAGTTTCAGACATCTGCGTGACAAGTCAGCTTCCCCTCAGAGGTGATAAGATGGCTTGAAAGCTTCAAATCCTTCCAACTAATTTGGTGTCAGCCTTCCAGACTTCAGGGCTAGCAAGCTGCCCTCTTGGAATGCAACACCCCATCCATCAGGGGAGCCAGAGCAAGCAGCAGCCTTGGAATGTGTGTATGTTACCCAGGATCTGAGAACAAAAAGCAGTCACCCACAGTGTGTAAACGGATTTGATCTTTCACATGGCTGCCAGGGCCACCACTATCCACATCAGTGGTTCGAGGCTCTGGGGCTGATGTACTGATTAAAAACCATAACAAAATAAGATACTCCCCCCGCCCCACCCCAGGAAAACAATCAACTTTGAGGCACTCAAGGATGAGTTAATAAGGAAGGATTCCTTTGGGCCAACCATGGGGGCCTGTGCTGATCCAGGGAACTCAGTGGACAGTCTATATTTAGACAAGGGCATGGCAAATGCACCACATTTTAGTTGCAAAATTCAAATTGGCTCGGAAGATGCCAGCCTCACGAATGGAAAATTTAATCGAGCACTGCTTAAGAAGTAAGGAGATGGCATGTTGAGCAGATTCTTCTGGGGAAAGAGGCTTTTTTGAGAGGCAGGCAATGAGCCCTGGTCAGTCAGGGTGGTAATTTAATCCCGACCTTGAACTGCTAGTCAGGATGGAGAGGCAAAGTTATTTTCAGACTGTACTAAATCTAGAGGTGTTGGAACCAGCATCCAGGACAGGGCAGGGAAGAGATGAACTCTGACCCACTGCCACCAAGTTGGGAGATCAAGAAGATCCTAAGCCAGGAACTGAGATCAGCCAGGGAGTCTCAGAACCTCAGGAAAGCCTTTCCTGCCACCTGTCTCTGTCACTGCCATCCCACCCCCCGCCCCTCATCCAGTAAAGAGGGCTGGTACCTTCACTTTTCCTTTCCTTCCCTTCCCTTCCCTTCCCTTCCCTTCCCTTCCTTTCCCTGCCCTTCCCTTCCCTTCCTTTCCCTGCCCTGCCCTGCCCTTCCCTGCCCTTCCCTTCCCTTCCCTTCCCTTCCCTTCCCTTCCCTTCCCTTTCCTTTCCTACCTTTCCCTTTCCCTTTCCTTTCCTTTCCTTTCCTTCCTTCCAACATCCTTGTTAGCCCTTCACAGGTTCTGTTTGGCTGGCAGCTTGGAGTACTAGAAAGAACAGGGACATTGAAATCAGGCAAATCCAGGTCTGAAGTCCTGACTCTGCAGCTCATCTCTCTAAGCCTCAGTTAATACATCTGTAAAATGAGACTGAAATCATCTGCTCATAGGATTGGAGTGAGGAATAAATAGGAAAATGAATGAAAAGGACTCAGCTGGGTGCCAGACATGAGTAAATAATTCAAAAACATCAGCTATTAATGTATGTGAAGCCTCTAATATAATATCACCTTTGGAGGATACATTTAATAAGAATCTGTTGATAAATTGGGATTATGAGTAATTCTATAAATGGGCTATGTCTTTGGGGGAAATAAAAATGGGACCAGTTCCTTCTCATTAAAAGGTTGGGGGATTAAAAATAATTTGAGACACCCATGACTTGTCCACCCAGATTTAACCAATGTTAACAGGTTGTTGAGTTTGCTACCTATCTTCTTTCTCCTCTTAAATAAAATGTTGCAAATACACCTAAAAGGCCCCACTCCTCATCCCATTCATCTCTCTCCTTCTCAGAGGCAATCACCAGGATGCATATGATTAAGCAAGATGCTCTTCTCTACATCTTCCTAGATGTGTCCTCTTAGAAGGGATGAGGGGAGTGGTCCAAAATGAGGCCTTGGATTATGTCAGTCCTGAGTTCAAATTCTGCTCCTGCTTCTTTACTAGCTGGGTGGTCTTTGGCAAATTGCTCAACCTCTCTGTTCCTCCTCTCCCTCACTCTTCTCTAAAATGGGACAAATAACACCTACTTCACTGGGTTTTGTGAGAATGAAATAAGATTATTCATGTAAAGCAGTGGTTCACAATCAAGGATGATTTTGCCCCGCAGGGGACATTTGACAATGTCAGGAGACACTTTTGATTGTCACAACTGGGGTGTGCCACTGGCATCTAGTGGGAGAGGCCAAGGATACAGCCAAACATCCTACAATGCACAGGAAAGCCCCCCACAGCAAAGAATAATCAGTCCTAAGATCTCAATAGTGCCAAAGTAGAGAAAGCCTAACATAAGGGCTTAAAAGGGCTTAAAATTACTTATTCAATAAACAATAAAAAATTATGATTTTTTTTATTTGTTAAGATATTATGTTAGACCCTTCCACGTGCATTATCTCACTAGTATTCCGTGAGTTGGCCCTTTTTGGTAAAAAGAATGATAGAAGGCAAACACTGTTGCTTCTGCTTGTCTGAGACTCTCTGTCCTGCTTGTTAAAGTGGTAAACTTATTGAAAATATAAAATTTCAGGCTAATAGATTTGTTGGAAGTTGTTACTCAGAGCCTAACCCCTCCTTGTCTCTGTGAAGAACAAATTGTGTCCGCACTTTCAGCCATAAAATGGATTCATTTAAACCACAAACATCCCTTCAACCTAAGCAGGCCCAAGGACTGGCATGGCAAAAAATTAAGGCATCATAATTAAGCCTTTTTGACCCCTGTTCCCAAGGACTGGATCCCAAAACCTCAAGAAACTACAGAAGCGGGGTAGAATATGGGGAAGAGGAGAGAGGCCAGAGCTCTGCTTCTCTGATTCACTCCAGGCTTGGATGGACTCCAAATGTTCTGTCCAGGGATTAGAGCCACTGTTACACACAGAGAGTACCTACTGTGAAAGGCCTTTGCACTGAGTCTCTAAGTGTGGTCCCCAGCCCGGCAGTATCCACATCACCCAGGAACTTGGTAGAGATGACACCCCAGACCTACTGAGTCAGAAACTGGGGGTGCAGCCAGGCAATCTGGGTTCTCAAGTTCTCCAGGTGATTCAGATGCACACTCAAGATTAAGAAGCAATAACCTAATAAGACCAGATCTCACTTTCCCTGTGGGTCCATTTCCTGTTGCCCACGGCCCTCCCTGCTGTAACCACACAGCTCTCCAATACCTATTCCAAAGTGGAGGAGCCACTCCTTACTGGCATTTCTCCTGGGCTGGAAGCTTCACACATATTCTTTAACTTTCGCAAAAATATAAAGAAGATACCATTATTCCTTTTTCCAGATGAGAAAATCCCAGCTGAGAAACCTTAAACAGCTTGCCCAGGGTCATACCTACAGAAAAGGGCTGGAATCAGGATCTGAATCTAGGTCAGCCTGCCACCAAATCCTATCCTCTTAATGATGACATCACACTGCCCATTGATGATGAAGAGAGACAGAACATGTACAGATCAGCCCTGCTGGGGCCAAATTGTAAGCCTCGCCAAGTTAGTCTTTAGACTAACTTTAGAACCCCAATCCTCTGTCCTGGGGTTCACCTGCCCATAGGTGATCCCCTGGGATGCTTAACCCCCAGTGACCTGATACTGCCCCTTAGAAGCCAAGGCTGCCCACACTTCAGTGCTCTTCTAGCCTTTGTCTGATGTCCTGGGACTTCAAATCCCCACTCTTCCTCTTACTAGCTGTGTGACTTTGAAGCTGACTCAACCTCTCTGTGCTCCTGTTTCTCATCTGTAAATCAGTTATAATAATACATTCATATCAAGGTTGTTAAAAGGATTAAATGGGATAATAAATATGAAAATATCTAGCCCAGTGCCTCGTGCATAGTAAAAACTAACTCTTCTTTTGTTTTTTTTTCCCCCCATGCTTTACACACTAACAAATATCAAAACTACTCAGTCCAGGGTTGATTCTACTGCAGTCTCATTTATTGGCTAATTAGCTAATATGAGGAGCTAATCTTCACTAAGGTATTAATTCATAATAATGGTTTTCTGTGTTTGCCTCCAGCATACCATTTGCATTTCAACCAGGGGCCCTAAGTCCTTGAAGTTGTACATCTTAGGAGGGATTAATGATGGAAGGATTAAGGAATATGGAAGGCCAGTGGGAAGCCTTTCCCCATCCTTCATATTGTTCCAATTCAACTCTAATAGACAGGGAATCCCAGAGACATGGGAAATGGGATAAGAAAGGGAAGTATGCCTTCAAGTTTGCACCTGGCTTTGAAGAGAAAAATGAGCTCCTGGCATCTGAATATCAGGATAGGTGGGAACAATGCAAAAAAAGAAGTGAAATCAAAGACTAATGAGCCGTTTGCCAACATTTAACACAATTGCTTGGTATCTGCATAGTTGAATGTAATAAAGCTTCATTAAAAAGTAGTTATGGGGGCTTCCCTGGTGGCGCAGTGGTTGAGAGTCCGCCTGCCGATGCAGGGGACGCGGGTTCGTGCCCCGGTCCGGGAAGATCCCACATGCCGCGGAGCGGCTGGGCCCGTGAGCCATGGCCGCTGAGCCTGCGCGTCTGGAGCCTGTGCTCCGCAACGGGAGAGGCCACAACAGTGAGAGGCCCGCGTACCGCAAAAAAAAAAAAAAAAAAAAAAAAAAGTAGTTATAACAACTAATAAGACTCTAATTAAATTACCTTTCACTGGGCAAGCTGCTTGTGAAGTCCTAATTAGGTTATTTGCTGCCATTGGCCTAGCCTGGGAACAAAAGAAGATTCTCTTATGTCTTCAGGGATGCCTAGAAAGCCAGATCTCTAGACTTATGCAAGAATTGATAAGAGGCTCTAAATCTGGGGGCAGCTGGTCTGAGACTTAGCTCTCCAAAAACCATGATGTGTGGCCAGAGTGAAATCCCTTAATAGGTCCCACTGCTCTTAGGAGCCAGACAGTTTAAAAGATGGAAAAGGTATTTAAAGATGGAAATTCTCAGAATTTCATTTTACAGAAGAGGTCCTGAGAAGTGATTTATTCAAGGTCTTCCAGCAAGGAGCAATGTGCCCTTCCCCCAACCTCCTCCCACCATGGTCTGGAAAAGACACAGAACTTGGGCTGCTAGCATGTTTTCATTTGGGAAGGGAGAGAGAAACAAAAAGCACTGGATTCTCAGGGGCTCCTACCTTTGAAGCTGTGTGTGTGTGTGTGTGTGTGTGTGTGTGTGTGTGTGTGTGTGTGTTGAGAGTGGTTCAGTCCCAGGTAAACTGATGACCTACTTACAGTGTGTGGGTTGAGCTCTCTCCAACACTGTCTTTGCATTGGTGCCACAATGTCTTCCTAAAACATAGATCCGGTCACGCCAGCATCCTGCTGAACTACCCAGTGAGTAACTTCCCGGTTCCTGAGTGTGGCAGAAAAGTCTCCTCACAACTGGGTGCTATCCTCCCTCATCACTCAAGACTGAGCTTTGTGCTCAACAGACGGGAATCCCAGCTCTGGCCTCACTAGCTGGGCAGCCTTGAGCACATTTATTTCATCTCTCTCAGCTTCCACTTTCTGCCTATAAAATGGGGATGACATTTTACTTATCAGGGGAATAGGAGAATTAAGTGACAATAAAGCAGGTAAGCCACCGTGACCTGTGCTATTGCCTCTCCAGCCACACAGGAGCGCTCACTCTCCCTTCCCTGAACACACCTGGCTCCCTCACGTCTGAAACCTTTGCACATGCTCCTTCCTCTGCCTGCAACGCCCCTCACCCTCTTCTCTGCGTCATGAATTCTTCCAATTCAGATGTCCAGCTCAAATGTTATTTCACCTTTGCAGTCTTCCACAGCTCCCCAGGCAGTGGCTACTCCTGTCCTGTGCTTTCCCTGGCCTCGCTTCACCCCTATCAGAACCTTGTCACACTGGGATGAATGGATTTTTGATGTCCTTCTCCCCCAGGAGTCTGGGTCTCACCCAGCACAGGCCTGGCACACAGTGAGAGCACAGTAAGTGAATAAAATCTTATCACAGGTACTATGAGAAGAAGGGACTGTGAACAAGGAACAAGATCGGTTCCACTGTCACTTTTGCTCCTGTTCCCAAAGCGGAAATATAAATAAATTCCATGTATGTGCACACACACCCCCCTCAAGATATTAGCAGTAACTACCTGTAATTGTTTTTGTTTTCTTCTCATGCTTCTCTATGCTGAATATGTATTGCTCTTGTAATAAGAAACTAAACACTTCTTCAAATCGAGTGAGCTGAAAGCATAAAGGAGGTATGCAAAGGGCTGATTTTCCAAACACATCTCTGAAAAAGTTGGGAATTTCCTGAATTTCAATGTGGTGCGGTTCTGATTTAAGGCCTTGTGGTCTCTGAATTTCTTCTCTGTGATGTCTGTGACAGGAGCTAGTTTGGAGGTGTGAGGTGCAGACCAGAAGGCAAGTCACTTTCTCAGTGTCTTTAAGGTGACCTTTTGGGGAACCATGAGTTTTTACAGACAGGAGAGAGTAAGTACTCTTCTGTCCAATATAGTAGCCATGGGCCACAGAAGACGAATCCAACTTATTATTCATTAAAATTAAATAAAATTAAAGATTCAGTTCCTAAGTCACAGGAGTCACATTTCAAGTGTTCAGTAGCCATATGTGGCTGTTGGCTACCATACTGGACAGCACATCATTGCAGAAGGTTCTACCAGACAGCACTAAATTAGTGTGTTTCTCAGCTTGCTCCAAACATGGCTGGTGATGTCTCAAGAGAATAAACACATCAATTTTCCCTTTGAATATGTTATTTCTTGCTTAAATATACATAGATTTCGATATAGATATAGATATTCGTGGCAGTGTAAAATGATGCAGTGACTTTGGAAAACAGTTTGGCAGGTCCTCAAAAAGTTGAACATAGAGTAGCCTTAGGACCCAGCAGTCCCACTTCTGATATCTACCCAAAAGAATTGAAAACATATGCTCACACAAAAATCTGTATGTGAACGTTCACGGCAGCATTTTTCATAATAGACAAAAATTGGAAATAACTCAAATGTCCATCAGCTGAAAAATGGATAAACAAATTTGATATATACATACAATAGAGTATTATTTAGACAGAAAAAAGAATGAAGTACTGATATATGCTACATGGATGAACCTTGAAAAGCATATGCTAAGGGAAAGAAACCAAACAGGTCACATATTTTGTGATTCCATTATACGAAATGTCCAGAGTAGGCAAATCCACAGAGAGAGAAAGTAAATTAGTGTTTGCCAGAGGCTGAGGAGAGGGGGGGATGGGAATGACTGCCAGTGGGTACTAGGTATTTTTTGAGGGTGATGAAAATGTTCTGGAATTAGCTGGTGGTGATAGTTGTACAACTCTGTGCATACATTAGAAACCACTAATCGTACACCTTAAAAGGATGAATTTTATGGTGTGTGATAAGTCTCAGTGAAGCTGTAATTAAAAAAAAAATACTCTTCTAATTGGGAAACATCCTAAATGTCCATGTATAGGCAAGTGAGGAAAAATCCCTGACACATCCATACAGTGAACTTCAATGCAGCAGTTAGAAAGAATGAATTAGATGTAGGTAAGAAAGATTTTCAAGACAAATTGTTGCAGGGGGAAACAAGTTTCAGAGAGTTGCTTACAGTATAAAATGTAACATTTTTAAAAAATCCCAAATATTCTATTTCCTATGAGTGTATGTATGAAAATACAGGCATCTTGTTGCATTTCCCTTTATTGCACTTCACAGATACTGTGTTTTCTACAAACTGAAGGTTTGTGGCCACCCTATGGCAAGTCTGTGGGCACCGTTTTTCCAACACCACTTGATCGCTTCATGTCTTCATGTCACATTTTGGTAATTCTCACAATATTTCAAACTTTTTCATTATTATTATATCTGTGATGATGGTCTGTGATCAGTGATCTTTGATGTTACTATAGTAATTCAGTGGCGGGGGGGAGGGCACAAACCCTGCCTGTGTAATTAAGACTTAATAAATATTGTATGTGTTCTGACTGCTCCACCCACTGGCCACTCTCCCATCTCGTTCCCTCTCCTCGGGCCTCCCTATTCCCTGAGACACAACAATATTGAAATTAGGCCAATTAATAGCGCTACAGTAGCCTCTTAAGTGTTCAAGAGAAAGGAAGAGTCACACATCTCTCACTTTAAATCAAAATCTAGAAATGATTAAGCTTAGTGAAGAAGGCATGTGGAAACCCAAGATAGGCCAAAAACTAGGCCTCTTGTACCAAACAGTTAGCCAAGTTGTGACTGTAAAGGAAAAATTCTTGAAGAAAATTAAAAGTGCTACTCCAGTTAACACGAGAATGATAAGAAAGTGAAACAGTGTTACTGCTGATGTGGAGAAAGTTTTAGTGTTCTGGTAGAAGATCAAACCAGCCACAACACTGCCTTAAGCCAGAGCCTAATCCAGAGCAAGGCCCTAATTCTCTTCAATTCCATGAAGGCTGAGAGAGGTGAGGAAGCGGCCCGAGAAAAGTTTGAAGCTAGCAGAGGTTGGTTCATGAGGTTTAAGGAAAGAAGCCATCTCCATCACATAAAAGTACAAGGTGAAGCAGCAAGTGCTGATGTAGAAGCTGCAGCAAATTATCCAGAAGATCTAGCTAAGATCGTTAATGAAGGTGGCTATACTAAACAACAAATTTTCAATGTAGAGAAAACAATCTTATGTTGGAAGAAGATTTCACCTAGGACTTTCATAGCTAGAGAGTCAATGCCTGGCTTCAAAGTTTCAAAGGACAGACTGACTCTCTTGATAGGGGCTAACGCAGCTGGTGAGTTTAAGTTGAAATCAGTGTTCGTTTCTCATTCCACAAATCCTAGGGCCCTTAAGAATTATGCTAAAATCTACTCTGACTGTGCTCTATAAATGTAACAGCAAAGCCTGGATAACAGCACATCTGTTTACAACATGGTTTACTGAATATTTTAAGCCCACTGTTGAGACCTACTCCTCAGAAGAAGATTCCTTTCAAAATATTACTGCTCATCAACAATGCACCTGGTCACCCAAGAGCTCTGATGGAGATGTACAATGCGATTAATGTTGTTTTCATGCCTGCTAACATGACATCCATTCTGCAGCCCATGGATCAAGGAGGAGTTTCTATTTCAACTCTTACTATTTAAGAAATACATTTCATAAGGCTGTAACCAGCATAGATAGTAATTCCTCTGATGGATCTGGACAAAGTCAATTGAAAACTTTATGGAAAGGATTCACCATTATAGATGCCATTGAGAACATTAATGATTCATGGGAATAGGTCAAAATATCAACATTAACAGAAGTTTGGTACAGCATGGTATTGGCCCAGAAACAGACATATGAATCAATGGAACAGAATAGAGAGCTCAGAAATAAACCCACACACCTACAGCCAATTAATCTTTGACAAAGGAGGCCAAGAATATACAATGGAGAAAAGACAGTCTTTTCAGCAGGTGGTGTTGGGAAAGCTGGACAGACACATGTAAATCAATGAAGTTAGAACACACCCTCTCACCATATACAGAAATAAACTCAAAATGGCTTAAAGACTTAAATATAAGGCATGACACCATAAAACTCCTAGAAGAGAACATAGGCAAAACATTCTCTGATATAAATCATACCAATATTTTCTTAGGTCACTCTCCCAAGGCAATAGAAATAAAACCGAAAATAAACAAATGGGATCTAATCAAACTTATAAACTTTTTTTAACACCTTTATTGGAGTATAACTGTTTTACAATAGTATGTTAGTTTCTCCTTTACAACAAAGTGAATCAGTTATACATATACATATGTTCCCATATCTCTTCCCTCTTGCGTCTCCCTCCCTCCCACCCTCCCTATCCCACCCCTCTCGGTGGTCACAAAGCACAGAGGTGATCTCCCTGTGCTATGCGGCAGCTTCCCACTAGCTATCTAATTTACATTTGGTAGTGTATATATGTCCCTGCCACTCACTCACTTCGTCACAGCTTACCCTTCCCCCTCCCCATGTCCTCAAGTCCATGCTCTAGTAGGTCTGTGTTTTATTCCCGTCCTACCACTAATCTCTTCATGACATTTTTTTTTTCTTAGATTCCATATATATGTGTTAGCATA
>NC_041221.1:153921823-153923433 GCF_002837175.3 Physeter macrocephalus
AGTGTTCCATGAGCACTTGAGAAGAATGTGTATTCTGTTGTTTTTGGATGGAATGTCCTATAAATATCAATTAAGTCCATCTTGTGTAATGTATCATTTAAAGCTTGTGTTTCCTTATTTATTTTCATTTTGGATGATCTGTCCATTGGTGAAAGTGGGGTGTTAAAGTCCCCTACTATGATTGTGTTACTGTCGATTTCCCCTTTTATGGCTGTTAGTATTTGCCTTATGTATTGAGGTGCTCCTATGTTGGGTGCATAAATATTTACAATTGTTATATCTTCTTCATGGATCGATCCCTTGATCATTATATAGTGTCCTTCTTTGTCTCTTGTTATAGTTTTTACTTTAAAGTCTATTTTGTCTGATATGAGAATTGCTACTCCAGCTTTCTTCTGATTTCCATTTGCATGGAATATCTTTTTCCATCCCCTCACTTTCAGTCTGTATGTGTCCCTAGGTCTGAAGTGGGTCTCTTGTAGACAGCATATATATGGGTCTTGTTTTTGTTTCCATTCAGCCAGTCTGTGTCTTTTGGTGGGAGCATTTAATCCATTTACATTTAAGGTAATTATCGATATGTATGGTTCTATTACCATTTACTGAATTGTTTCGGGTTGTTCTTGTAGGTCTTTTCCTTCTCTTGTGTTTCTTGCCTAGAGAAGTTCCTTTAGCATTTGTTGTAAAGCTGGTTTGGTGGTGCTGAACTCTCTCAGCTTTTGCTTGTCTGTAAAGGTTTTAATTTCTCCATCAAATCTGAATGAGATCCTTGCTGGGTAGAGTAATCTTGGTTGTAGGTTTTTTTCCTTCATCACTTTAAATATGTCCTGCCACTCCCTTCTGGCTTGGAGAGTTTCTGCTGAAAGATCAGATGTTAACCTTATGGGGATTCCTTTGTGTGTTTTTTGTTATTTTTCCCTTGCTGCTTTTAATAATGTTTTCTTTGTATTTAATTTTTGACAGTTTGATTTTTATGTGTCTTGGCGTGTTTATCCTTGGGTTTATCCTGTATGGGACTCTCTGTGCTTCCTGGACTTGATTGACTATTTCCTTTCCTATATTAGGGAAGTTTTCAACTATAATCTCTTCAAATATTTTCTCAGTCCCTTTCTTTTTCTCTTCTTCTTCTGGGACCCCTATAATTCGAATGTTGGTGCGTTTAATGTTATCCCAGAGGTCTCTGAGACTGTCCTCAGTTCTTTTCATTCTTTTTTCTTTATTCTGCTCTGCAGTAGTTATTTCCACTATTGTATCTTCCAGGTCACTTATCCGTCCTTCTGCCTCAGTTATTCTGCTACTGAGCCCATCTAGAGTATTTTTCATTTCATTTATTGTGTTGCTCATCATTGCTTGCTTCCTCTTTATTTCTTCTAGGTCCTTGTTAACTGTTTCTTGCAATTTGTCTATTCTATTTCCAAGATTTTGAATCATCTTTACTATCATTATTCTGAATTCTTTTTCAGGTAGACTGCCTATTTCCTCTTCATTTGTTAGGTCTGGTGTGATTTTATCTTGCTCCTTCATCTGCTGTGTGTTTTTCTGTCTTCTCATTTTGCTTATCTTACTGTGTTTGGGGTCTCCTTTTTACAGGCTGCAGGTTCGTAGTTCCC
>NC_041221.1:153923913-153924758 GCF_002837175.3 Physeter macrocephalus
TGAGTAGGTTTCCTGGTTGGGGGGACTAGTGCCTCTGTTCTGGTGGATGAGGCTGGATCTTGTCTTTCTGGTGGGCAGGTCCACATCTGGTGGTGTGTTTGGGGATGTTGGTAGCCTTATTATGATTTTAGGCAGTCTCTCTGCTAATGGATGGGGCTGTAGACCTGTCTTGCTCTTTGTTTGGGATAGGGTGTCCAGCACTGTTCGTTGCTGGTCCTTGAGTGAAGCTGGGTCTTGGTGTTGAGATGGAGATCTCTGGGAGAATTTCACCGTTTGATATTGCGTGGAGCTGGGAGGTCTCTTGTGGACCAGTGTCCTGAGGTTGGTTCTCCCACCTCAGAGACACAGCTCTGATGCCTGGCTGGAGCGTCAAGAGCCTTTAATCCACACAGCTCAAAATAAAAGGGAGAAAAAATAGAAAGGAAAGAAAAGGAAGGAAGGAAGGAAGGAGGGAGGGAGGGAGCGAAGGCAGGAAGGAAGGAAGAAAGAAAGGAAGGGAGGAAGGAAGAAAGGAAGGAAAAATGAAGGAAGGAAGAAAGGAAGGAAGGAAGGAGGAGAGGAAGAAAGGGAGGAAGGAAGAAGGACGGGGTTAAAGGAGCAGGTGATTCGGGGGCTCTGGCACAGGCCGGGGCGAGCCTGCGGCGGCAGAGGACAGCGTGACGCTGCACCGGCCCGAGGCGCGCCACGCGTTCTCCCGGGGAAGCTGTCCCTGGATCCCGGGACCCCGGCAGTGGCGGGCTGCACGAGGTCCCGGGAGGGGCGGTGTGGAGAGTGACCCGTGCTCGCACACAGGCCTCTTGGTGGCGGCAGCAGCAACCCTAGCGTCCCACACCCGTCTCTGCTGT
>NC_041221.1:153924847-153925620 GCF_002837175.3 Physeter macrocephalus
CTGGGATCTGACTGAAGCCCGAGGCCCAGCTCCCAGCCCCCGCCCGCCCCGGCGGGTGAGCAGACAAGCCTCTCGGGCTGCTAAGTGCTCTTCGGCACCGTTCCTCTGTGCGGGAATCTCTCCGCTTTGCCCTCCGCACCCTGTTGCTGCGGTCTCCTCTGTGGCTCCGGAGCTTCCCCCTCCGCCACCCGCAGTCTCCGCCCACGAAGGGGCTTCTAGTGTGTGGGAACCTTTCCTCCTTTACGGCTCCCTCCCACTGGTGCAGGTCCCGTCCCTATTCTTTGTCCCTGTTTATTCTTTTTTCTTTTGCCCTACCCAGGTACGTGGGGAGTTTCTTGCCTTTTGGGAGGTCTCAGGTCTTCTGCCAGCGTTCGGTGGGTGTTCTATAGGAGAAGTTCCACGTGTAGCTGTATTTCTGATGTATCTGTGAGGAGGAAGGTGATCTCTGCGTCTTACTCTTCCGCCATCTTGGAGTTTCTTCCCAAATGGTAAAATAGCATGCCTTATATCATAAGCAGATTTTTTGTTGAGTTTTCCAAGAGCTCAACCACGTTCTCGCAGTAAATATCTGAGGAAAAACCCGCTTGTTCTTCCCGCCAAACTTAAAAACTTTTGCACAGCAAAGGAAACCATAAGCAAATGAAAGAAAGGACAACCTACAGACTGGGAGAAAATATTTGCAAATGATGTGACCAACAGGGCTTAATTTCCAAAATATACAAACAGCTCATACAACTCAACAACAAAAAAAACAAACAACCCAATCAAAAAAT
>NC_041221.1:153925808-153933147 GCF_002837175.3 Physeter macrocephalus
GTCAGAATGGCCATCATCAAAAAATCTGCAAACAATAAATGCTGGAGAGGGTGTGGAGAAAAGGGAACCCTCTTGCACTGTTGGTGAGAATGTAAATTGGTGCAACCACTATGGAAAACAGTATGGAGATTCTTTTAAAAACTAAAAATAGAGTTGCTATATGATCCAGCAATGCCACTCCTGGGCATATATCCAGACAAAACTATAATTCAAAAAGATACATGCACCCCAATGTTCCAGCAGCACTATTTATAATACCCAAGACATGGAAGCAACCTAAATGTCCATCGACAGATGAATGGATAAAGAAGATGTGGTAATATACATAATGGAATACTATTCAGCCATTAAAAAGAGAATGAAATAATGCCATTTGCAGCAACATGCATGGACCTAGAGATGATCATACTAAGTGAAATAAGTCAGAAAGAGAAACACAGATACCATATGGTATCACTTATATGTGGAATCTAAAATATGACACAGAGTTATTTGTAGAGACGTGGATGGGCCTAGAGTCTGTCATACAGAGTGAAGTAAGTCAAAAAGAGAAAAACAAATACTGTATGCTAACACATATATATGGAATTTTTAAAAAATGGTTATGTAGAACTTTGGGGCAGGACAGGAATAAGCTCACAGACGTAGAGAATGGACTTGAGGACATGGGGAGGGGGAAGGGTAACCTGGGGCAAAGTGAGAGACTGGCATGAACTTATATATACTACCAAAAGTAAAATAGATAGCTAGCGGGAAGCAGCCGCATAGCACAGGGAGATCAGCTTGGTGCTTTGTGACCACCTAGAGGGGTGGGATAGGGAGGGTGGGAGGGAGACGCAAGAGGGAGGGGATATGGGGATATATGTATATGTATAGCTGATTCACTTTGTTATAAAGCAGAAACTAACACACCATTGTAAAGCAATTATACTCCAATAAAGATGTAAATCAATCAATCAATCAATAAAATATGATACAAATGAACTTATCTATGAAAGAGAAACAGACTCACAGACATAGACAGTTACCAAAGGGTAAAGGGGGTGAGGGAGGGATAAATTAGGAGTTTGGGATTAGCAGATACAAACTACTGTATATAAAATAAACAACAAGGCCCTACTGTATCGCACAGGGAACTGTTTTCAATATCCTGTTATAAATCATAATGGAAAAGAATATGAAAATATATATATGTATAACCAAATCACTTTGCTGTACATCAGAAACTAACGCAACATTGTAAATCAACTATACTTCAATTTAAAACAATTTTTTTAAACCCAGAAGTTTGGAAGTTGATTCCAGCCCTCATGGATGACTTTGAGGGGTTCAAGACTTCAATGCAGGGAGTCACTGCAGATGTGGTGGAAATGGCAAGAGAATTAGAATTAGAAATGGAGCCTGAAGATGTAACTGAATTGCTGCAATCTCATGACAAAACTTTAATGGATGAGGAGTTGCTTCTTATGGATGAGCAAAGAGAGTGGTTTCTTGAGATGGGATCTGCTCCTGGTGAAGATGCTGTGAAAGTGGTTGAAATGACACCGAAGGATTTAGAATATTATGTAAACTTAGTTCATAAAGCAGCAGCAGGGTTTGAGAGGATTGACTTCAGTTTTTTTTTGTTTGTTTTTTTTGTGGGTTTTTTTGCGTTGTATGCGGGCCTCTCACTGCTGTGGCCCCTCCCCTTGCGGAGCACAGGCTCCAGAGGCGCAGGCCCAGCGGCCATGGCTCACGGGCCCAGCCGCTCCGCGGCACGTGGGATCCTCCCGGACCGGGGCACGAACCCGTGTCCCCTGCATCGGCAGGCGGACTCTCAACCACTGCGCCACCAGGGAAGCCCTTGACTTCAGTTTTGAAAGAAGTTCTACTGTGGGTAAAATGCTATCAAACAGCATTGCATACTACAGATAAATCCTTCATGAAAGGAAGGGTCCATCGATGTAGCACACTTCATTGTTGTCTTATTTTAAGAAATTGCCTCAGCTACCCAAGCCTTAGCAACCACCACCCAGATCAGTCAGCAGCCACGGACATAGAGGCAAGACCCTCCACCAGGAAAAAAATTATGACTCACTGAAGGCTCAGATGATGGTTAGCATTTTTTAGCAATAAAGTATTTTTAATTAAGGTACTGTATGTACATTGTTTTTTTAGACATAATGCTATTGCACACTTAATAGAGTACATAATGTAAACATAACTTTTATATGCACTTGGGAAACCAAAAGACTTGGGTGATTCGCTTTACTGCATGTGATACTCGCTTTATCACGGTGGTCTAGAAGCAAACCTGCAATGTCTCCGAATGCCTGTACGAAGAAAAAACAAAAAACTGTAAGGTTATTCACCAAAAAGATAACGGTAGCTACCTGTGAAGGAAGGGCCTGGAATTAGGGGCAGTGTTCAAAAGATAGGTTCTGAATGTTTACAAAGAAAAAGTATTCATTTATGTGTGTAATTAACAACTGTTAAAGCTCTCTATTAGCTCTCTCTATTTTTTATTAAAAATAAAAGCATAAATTAGATCATCCCTGTGGGAATAAAGAAAAATATAACAAAGAGCGTGCTTCAAAGAAATAAGCTACCTAAGTATAATCAGATACTTCGTTAATTGACCTCTTATATTCTCCCAGGAATACAAACTTACTCTTAAACTTTGCCTATCCCTGAACCCTCTAGAGCTGAATATACTCCTGTGGGGCTACTTCCTCTGGTTTCCCTGCTGAGAGAGCTCCAGACCTGAAGGGCCTGAGCCCCAACCTGATTAAATTTGTTAGTTGGATGATTTCCTCTCTCTGTCACCTGCCATCACCTCTCACTAACCAGCTCTATCTAGGTAAAACCTTGAAATTCTTTTATGCTCCCTGTAGCCTATGCCTCTGCTGAGATGGTTAAGACATTGCATGTGACCTATTTAGCAGATTTTTTTTTTCAGGGTTTGGAGAGAAGAAGAGATTTGCTTTTCATTTGATTTTTCCCAAATTTTTTCAATGTTCTCTTCACCAGATCACAAGAAAAAAGATAAAATGAAAAAGAGCGCAAAGGAATACTTTCTCATATTGTAGCTAAAATTCTGTGATGGTTTTCTTCCAATCAGTGTATTATTACTGGGTGACTGACTTACGACCATGATTGGCTCTCATTCTCATTCATTCTCTCTCTCTTTCTCTGACTCTCACTCCCCAGTTTTATTTTTCTGGGTCTTCTGTTCCTTTCAGATCAGTAGCTGTATATCATTCAATGAGGGTCTTTACCCAAGATTTGCCCATTTATTTACATCACTATCTTATAGAGACCACTTTTACCTTTGGGAACTTCTTAAAACAGACAGGTCCTATTCCCTCTGAACCTTTCAAGCAGGCTTTTTTTTTTTTTTCTTAAACAAAACACTTCTAAAGATACCAATGTACTCGGGATGCCCCAGGAACAAATGATCCCATTTTTTACAACGGAGAGCCTTGGCAATCTGCTTTCTCACCAGCCAACATCTTCTGGCCTGAGTGTCCTGCTCCTGTGTTTCCATTTCTTATATGTCTGACCCTGGCGCAGTGTCCCACAGGCTGCTCATTCTTCTAGATACAAATTTCATCTGCCCTGTCTTTTGAAGAACGATCAGTAGCACAAGATCTCTATTAATCAGTCAGTAATTAACATGCAGAGAATGGCTAACAGCCAAAGAAACATCAGAATGATGTTGGGAAATCTGGTCTCTCGACATGCCATGTTACAATTTTGTCAAAGTGTCCCTAACAAAAGATGATTGCTTGCTCATGATAAATGAATCAGAGGCCTCTAGTAGGTGTAAGATTAACAAAGCCCTGCAATTAGCACCCAGCGAGGACAGCCACCATTTGTACAACGTGCTGGGCGCTGTGCTAAGTGCCTCACATACATTATCTCCTGCAATCTCCACAACAGCCCTAGAGATGAGAGGAGAGACTTATTATTAGCCTTATTTTACAGACATAGGCATTGAAGTTCAGAGGTTGAGAGGCTGACAAAGATCCCATAGATCACATGTTAAGTACCTACTACATGTCATGGTCTCTTCTAGACACTACGGCTCCAAGAGTGGATGAGACAGGCAAAGCCTCCACTTTCATGAAGCTGCCATTCTTGGGGTGTGGGTATGGACAAATACTCAATATGTAAGTGAAAATAATATATAATTGTATGTACTAAAGAGATGGTGTACTAGAGGGGACAAGAAAGTGACAGCCAGAGTGCTGGAATGAAGAGAAAGAGGAGAGAGATGACAAAGGATGTCAGGTAGAAAGATAGCATGGACATTCTGTACAGCCTGCTGGGTCATGATAGTTTACAGTTTTCTCTGAGTGCAGTAGAAAGTCATTGGAAGGTTTTGCAGGAAATAATATAATCTTATTTATGTTTTTTAAAGACCTCTGTGGGTAAGTGGAGAATGGATTGTAGAGGCTCAAGAGTGGGGGCAGGGAGGGTGCTTGGGAGGCTGTAGAAGTGGTCCAGGAGAGAGGTGATGGAGGTTTGGGATTGTACTCTGTCCTTACGTATAAAAAGCGAAACCATCCAGGAAAAAGCATGATCTAGGCTTTACAGAGAACCCAACCTTCCTTACTAAGCTGACGTGAGATATCTTCAGACCTTGTCCCATCTCATGCTGAATGCGTGTGAATTATGTGCCACTTGTTTTTCTTTAAACTTTTTATTGAAGTGTGACATAAATACAGAAAAGTGCGCCAATCATAAGGGTAGACCCCTGTCAGTTTTCACAAAGTGAACACATCCCTGTAAGCAGCACCCAAAACAAGAAAGAAAAGATTATCCACACCCTGAATTTCCCCTCATACCCCTTCCTGTCAATCTCTGGCATTCCAAGTATGTTTTTCCAGAATGACATTCTGTAAATCACTTTTCTCCATCTTGCTTAACCCATGACCCCTTTTTCCAAACTGAAAGTTGCATGCCCTCTGCAACCAGAGATTCTCTTATACAACCAGCCAAGAGATTTGAGCTTTGTATTCTGTGATGGGTAGTATGAGAACAACAAGTGTATTCGTATAAAAAAAATTCTAATATAATGTTGAATGTGCTTTTTTCAAACTTGATATAAATTCCCACTTCCAGATTCTGTTAGGCCCCCCTCTTAAAAATCACGTGTGCAAATTCTGGAAAGACTGCAAGTTGCTGTTGTCTAGAAGAACAGTCTGGAAATCTAACAGCACAGACAGTAGGACTGGGATACACGAGTCTGTAATAGAAAAAAGCCATGATTTGCGGGCTTTGTTCAGGGGACAAGACACTGGCGGACAACTAATATTTACTGAGCACTTATTATGTCTCTGGCACTGAGCTAAGGTGTTTCAGTATGTGATCTTATTTAACCTTCACAACCCTTTGAGGATACCATTCTCTTCATTGTATAACTAAGCGGCCCCTCCCGTTGCGGAGCACAGGCTCCGGACGCGCAGGCCCAGCGGCCACGGCTCACGGGCCCAGCCGCTCCGCGGCACGCGGGACCCTCCCAAACCGGGGCGCGAACCCGGCCCCCCTGCATCGGCAGGCGGACGCGCAACCACCGCGCCACCAGGGAAGCCCCCCTTCACAACCCTTTGAGGATACCATTCTCTTCATTGTATAACTAAGAAAACCAAGGCTAGGAAACGTGAGATAACTGGCCCAAGTTCTCAGGACTCACAGTGACCAGACTTGGAAACAGCTCTGTCTGTCTTCTTAACCCAAGCTCATTTCACTCAACCAAAGCAGCCTCTCTCATGTTTTTCTTCCTCTGATCAGTACTTAAGAAATTGAAAATGTTGGTCTCAACATTTGGTTCCTGCAATAAGCCGCATTTCTTCTAGTGGTTTCCCATCTACATTTTTTTTTAATGCATGGACTTTCAAATTAATGGTAAAGCTATTCATAAATGAAATGGGGAACCTGGCTATAACTTTACTTCCTTCCAGAAAGCAAAGGCTCTTTAAGCCTGATGAAGTTTAATGCTTGCTGTAAATCCAGGGAAAAAATAAACAAGCACCATTTAAATCACCCATCCCAGAGTCTGGCCATGTGAGGGACACGGGAGCCACACTGTCACCATATTATCCATTATTGAGAAGGGAGCCAGCAATTAACAAAGCAATCTAGATTAACCACGTTAACATCTCTGGCAGAGTAATTCATGTTCTCCGGCTTTCTGGAAGCTCTTCCAAGCTCAAGCTGTCCCTGGGTTCTTTGGCTTTGCATCATGAAGGGAATTGATTTGATTAATTACATTGCTGCTGCCTAATTAGTAAGCGTGGTCACACTTGCCCATCGGTTTCACAGAGATGAAACTTGGGATCCTGACTGCAGACCAGTTTTCATAGCTGAAAGTCGCTGTGCCTTTCATCCTTGATCCATACCAAGTTCCCCAGAGTTGATTATAGCAGAACTTCAGTCCGGAGCCAGGGGCAGGTTTTCAAAGTCCAGACAGCTGGGTCTCTGGGGCCCTCCTGCATTTCAACACAGATTATTTTGTGAAAGCTTCTCAGGTTAAGAACCCCTGCCTTTCTGCACATGACAGGTTTCACCCTACACAAAGCACATCCACCCTCACCCTTTCATTTGGCTTTCCCGGTTTCTCAAGAAGAAAGAGGTACAGCTCTTATTTTAGACACGAAGAAAGGAACCTTCGCAGAAATGATTACTCAAGGCCACAAAGCATTTCTCAACTAAGATCAGTCATCCTTTTTTTTTTTAATTTAATTTATTTTTTATACAGCAGGTTCTTGTTAGTCATCCATTTTATACACATCAGTGTATACATGTAAATCCCAATCTCCCAATTCATCACACCACCACTCCCACCCCCCGCCGCTTTCCCCCCTTGGTGTCCATACGTTTGTTCTCTGCATCTGTGTCTCAATTTCTGTCCTGCAAACCGGTTCATCTGTACCATTTTTCTAGGTTCCAGATATATGCGTTAATATACGACATTTGGTTTTCTCTTTCTGACTTACTTCACTCTGTATGACAGTCTCTAGATCCATCCACGTCTCTACAAATGACCCAGTTTCATTCCTTTTTATGGCTCAGTAATATTCCATTGTATACATGTACCACATCTTCTTTATCCATTCGTCTGTCGATGGGCATTTAGGTTGCTTCCATGACCTGGCTATTGTAAACAGTGCTGCAGTGAACATTGGGGTGCATGTGTTTTTGAATTATGGTTTTCTCTGGGTATATGCCCAGTAGTGGGATTGCTGGGTCATATGGTAGTTCTATTTTTAGTTTTTTGTTGTTGTTGTTGTTGTTGTTGTTTTTTGTTTTTTTTTTTTTTGTGGTACGCGGGCCTCTCACTGCTGTGGCCTCTCCC
>NC_041221.1:153935585-153936215 GCF_002837175.3 Physeter macrocephalus
GCGGCATGTGGGATCCTCCCAGACCGGGGCGCGAACCCGGTTCCCCTGCACCGGCAGGCGGACGCGCAACCATTGCGCCACCAGGGAAGCCCTGTTGGAAGATTTTAAATCACAGTTTCCATTCCATTACTTGTGATTGGTCTGTTCATATTTTCTATTTCTTCCCAGTTCAGTCTTGGGAAGTTATACCTTTCTACGAATTTCTTTTCTTCCAAGTTGTCCATTTTATTGTCACAGAGTTGCTTGTAGTAGTCTCTCAGGATGCATTGTATTTCTGTGGTGTCTGTTGTAAGTTCTCTTTTTCATGTCTAATTTTATTGATATGAGTCCTCTCCCTCTTTTTTTTGATGAGTCTGGCTAACAGTTTTTCAATTTTGTTTATCTTCTCAAAGAACCAGCTTTTAGTTTTATTGATCTTTGCTATTGTTTTCTTTGTTTCTCTTTCATTTATTTCTGCTCTGATCTTTACGATTTCTTTCCTTTTGAGATTTTTCTTGTTTCTTGAGGTAGGCTTGTAGAGCTATAAACTTTCCTCTTAGAACTGCTTTTGCTGCATCCGATAAGTTTTGGATCATCGTGTTTTCATTGTCATTTGTCTCTAGGCATTTTTTGATTTCCTCTTTGATTTGT
>NC_041221.1:153936587-153986734 GCF_002837175.3 Physeter macrocephalus
TCTTGGAGAATGTTCCATGAGCACTTGAGAAGAAAGTGTAATCTGCTGTTTTTGGATGGAATGTCCTATAAATATCAATTAAATCTATCTGTTCTATTGTGTCATTTAAAACTTGTGTTTCCTTATTAATTTTCTGTTTGAATGATCTATCCATTGGTATAAGTGAGGTGTTAAAGTCCCCCCCCCATTATTGTGTTACTGTCAATTTCCTCTTTTATAGCTGTTAGCAGTTGCCTTATGTATTGAGGTGCTCCTATGTTGGGTGCATATATATTTATAATTGTTATATCTTCTGCTTGGATTGACCCCTTGATCATTATGTAGTGTCTTTCCTTGTCTCTTGTAACATTCTTTATTTTAAAGTCTATTTTATCTGATATGAGTATTGCTCCTCCAGCTTTCTTTTGATTTCCATTTGTATAAAATATCATTTTCCATCCCCTCACTTTCAGTCTGTATGTGTCCCTAGGTCTGAAGTGGGTCTCTTGTAGACAGCATATATATGGGTCTTGTTTTTGTATCCATTCAGCAAGACTGTGTCTTTTGGTTCGAGCATTTAATCCATTCATGTTTAAGGTAATATCGACATGTATGTTCCTATTACCATTTTCTTAATCGTTATGGGTTTGTTTTTGTAGGTCCTTTTCTTCTCTTGTGTTTCCCACATAGAGAAGTTCCTTTAGCATTTGTTGTAGAGCTGGTTTGGTGGTGCTGAATTCTCTTAGCTTTTGCTTGTCTCTAAAGCTTCTGATTTCTCCATCGAATCTGAATGAGATCCTTGCCGGGTAGCGTTATCTTGGTTGTAGGTTCTTCCCTTTCATCACTGTAAGTATATCTTGCCACTCCCTTTTGGCTTGTAGAGTTTCTGCTGAGAAATCAGCTGTTAACCTTATGGGAGTTCCCTTGTATGTTATTTGTCGTTTTTTCCTTGCTGCTTTCAATAGTTTTTCTTTGTCTTTAATTTTTGCCAATTTGATTACTGTGTGTCTCGGCGTGTTTCTCTTTGGGTTTAGCCTGTATGGGACTCTCTGCGCTTCCTGGACTTGGGTGGCTATTTCCTTTCCCATGTTAGGGAAGTTTTCGACTATAATCTCTTCAAATATTTTCTCTCTTCCTTTCTCTCTCTCTTCTCCTTCTGGGACCCCTATAATGCGAATGTTGTTGCGTTTAATGTTGTCCCAGTGGTCTCTTAGGCTGTCTTCATTTCTTTTCATTCTTTTTTCTTTATTCTGTTCCACAGCAGTGAATTCCACCATCCTGTCTTCCAGGTCACTTATCCGTTCTTCTGCCTCAGTTATTCTGCTATTGATTCCTTCTAGTGTATTTTTCATTTCAATTATTGTATTGTTCATCTCTGTTTGCCTGGATCATCTTCACTATCATTATTCTGAATTCTTTTTCTGGAAGGTTGCCTATCTCCACTTCATTTAGTTGTTTTTCTGGGGTTTTATCTTGTTCCTATCTGGTACAAAGTCCTCTGCCTTTTCATCTTGTATATCTTTCTATGAATGTGGTTTTTGTTCCACAGGCTGCAGGTTTGTAGTTCTCCTTGCTTCTGCTGTCTGCCCTCTGGAGGATGAGGCTATCTAAGAGTCTTGTGGAAGTTTCCCGATGGGAGGGACTGGTGGTGGATAGAGCTGGCTATCGCTCTGGTGAGCAGAGTTCAGTAAAACTTTATCCGCTTGCCTGCTGATGGGTGGGGCTGGTCCCCTCCCTGTTGGCTGTTTGGCCTGAGGCGACCCAACACTGGAGCCTACCTGGGCTCTTTGCTGGGGCTAATGCCAGACTCTGGGAGGGCTCACACCAAGGAGTACTTCCCAAAACTTCTGCTGCCAGTGTCCTTGTCCTCGCGGTGAGACAGAGCTACCCCCTGCCTTTGCAGGAGACCCCCCCAACACTAGCAGGTAGGTCTGGTTCAGTCTCTATGGGGTTAATGATCCTTCCACTGGGTCCTGATGCACACACTACTTTGTGTGTGCCCTCCAAGAGTGGAGTCTTTGTTTCCCCCAGTCCTGTCAAAGTCCTGCAGTCAAATCCTGCTAGCCTTCAAAGTCTAATTCTCTAAGAATTCCTCCTCCCGTTGCCGGACCCCCATGTTCGGAAACCTGACGTGGGGCTCAGAACCTTCACTCCAATGGGTGGTCTTCTGTGGTATAACTGTTCTCCAGTTTGTGGGTCACTCACCCAGCAGTTACGGGATTTGATTTTATTGTGATTGCGCCCCTCCTACCATCTCATTGTGGCTTCTCCTTTGTCTTTGGATGTGGGATATCTTTTTTGGCGAGTTCCAGTGTCTTCCTGTCGATGATTGTTCAGCAGTTAGTTGTGATTCCAGTGTTCTCACAAGAGGGAGTGAGACCACATCCTTCTACTCCGCCATCTTTAACCAATCTCCAGTCATCCTTTTTTTTTATTCAAGTAACTTTTACTGTGTTTGTTTTGTCTTATTGCAAGAAGTTATATATGCTCATTATAGAAAAGTTTAGAAGATACAGAAAAACAAAAAGAAGGTAATAAAAAAGCCATCCTTCACACATAACTACTGAAATGTTTGATGCATATTTATTCAGCCATTTTTCTCTGGGATGATAGCATACATACTGTTTTGTAACCTACTCTTTTTTTTTGATATATTATGAACACTTTTCGAATCATATTCACTAATTTAATCTTTAATGGTTGAGATATATGGATCATTAAACCAATCACTTATGTTGGATATTTGGGATTGTTTAAAAATTTTAGTTATGATAAATAATGTGGCAATAAAATCCTTGTATCTAAATCATAATAACTAACATTTATTGAGTATTTATTACTCAGGCACTGTACTGTTTTACATGTATTATCTTTTTTATTTATTTATTTTTTAATGGAAGTATAGTTGATTTACAGTGTTGTACCACTCTCTGCTGTACAGCAAAGTGACTCAGTTATATATATTTATGTACATTCTTTTTTTTTTATAATCTTTTCCATTATGGTTTATCCCAGGAGACTGGATATAGTTCCCTGTGCTATACAGTAGGACCTTGTTGTTTATCCATTCTATACGTAATAGTTTGCATCTACCAACCCCAAACTCCCAGTCCATCCCTCTCCCCCTTCCCCTTCCCCTTGGCAACCACAAGTCTGATCTCTGTGTCTGTGAGTCTGTTTCTGTTTTGTAGATAGGCTCATTTGTGCCATGTTTTAGATTCCATATGTAAGTGATATCATATGGTATTTGTCTTTCTCTTTCTGACTTACTTCACTTCGTATGATTATCTCTAGTTGCATCCATGTTGCTGCAAATGGCATTATTTCATTCTTTTTTATGGCTGAGTAGTATTCCATTGTATACATATATATATGCCACATCTTCTTTATCCATTTATCGTTCGATGGACATTTTGGTTGTTTCCATGTTTTGGCTATTGTGAATAGTGCTTTTATGAACCTAGAGGTGCATGTATCTTTTTGAATTAGAGTTTTGTCTGGGTATATACCCAGGAGTGGGTATATGCCTATGGTAATTTTATTTTTGGTTTTCTGCGGAGCCTCCATACTATTTTTCATAGTGTACCAATTTACATTCCCACCAACAGTGTAGGAGGGTTCCCTTTTCTCCACACCCTCTCCAGCATTTGATATTTGTAGACTTTTTAATGATGGCCATTCTGACCGGTGTGAGGTGGTACCTCATTTGTATTATCTAATTTAACCCTCCCAGGAGTCCTATGAATAAGTAATATTACCTCCATTTGACAGGTGAGGAAACTGAGGCCTAGAGAGGTTGAGTAATTTGCCCACAGTGACATAGATAATGACTCCAGAGGCAGCACCCTTAATCACTAAGATAAATTCTTAGAATTGTAATTTCAGGATAACTAAGTACATAAAATGGTAAGGTCTCTGAGTCATTTTGCCCAGTTGCCCTCCAGAAAGCATGTCCCAATCAATATTCCCACCCTCAGGATATGAATGCGCACTCACTTGCATCATCGCCAACACAGAACACTGTTAATTTGTATTGTCATTAGAGAAATGAAGCTCAGACTTCTGATAGCTTATTCATGCTCTTTAGAGCATGCGTGCAACCCAGTTCCCAACTGAAACATTGATTTTCTTTAAACCAATTCTTCTTATCCTGTTTTTGGTACATGGGCCCCTTTGAGAATCTGATGGAAGCTATGAAGCAGCTACACAAAAAACGCACATGTGCACATCAAATAACCCCATATTTTTCAGGAGTTCACAGACACCATTTAGAATTCCTGTGCTTGCTAGGGGATCGATATATCAACAATACTGAAACTAAAACTAAAAACAGGGCTAATGAACCCAGTCAAATGCTGGTTTGACCAGACTGTTCTTTTTAACCATCCTGCAGTGTAAGGAACCAGATCAGAAGAGGCTGGAATAAAATGCCCAGGCACTCTAATGGTCCATTTGCCCTGTGGAGTGGAGGTACCCCGGTCAAAACTATCTCCTGAGGTCGTGTTGTCCTCCACCAAACCAGTAAGACCTCCGGGCAATTGGACGGGCCATCACTGGCCTGCCCCCACTGGTGCACTTCAGCGGCCTCCAGAGGACCAGGCTCCTGCTGCCAAATGCTCTTCTTCACACGCTAGTGCCTTTCACCATCTCCCCTCGCATCCTGCTCCGTTATGGCCTGGAAAGCCTCACCCCAGATCAGGCAAGCCTCCGCCAACCCTACCCACCCCTCTCCTATCACAAGCATCGGTTGAAGGCAAGAGGGGAGGGGAGCATGAGGGCCAGGACCTTGCCCATCCATCTGCTGTGATGCTGCTTTGCCAGGAAGATTTTTCTGGGAACTTTCCTTGGCCTGAGCATGTGCTTTGGGGGCCGTGTTTAATAATGATCCATTGAGGCTCAGTGGCATTTTCAGAATTAGGGGTGGAACATCTGGTCCCAGCCTGCAAGGAAGGAAGTGGACAGAGGAATTAGCACTCTGGAGTGAATTGCCCTTTTGGGTGACCCAGTGGAGAATTCAGCTCCATCTGGATAGACAGGCTAGGGCTGCCAGACCACGATGAGACACACACAGAGGATGCAGGCAGCTCCTCAGGCCGGAACCCAAGCTGCCCTGTCCTTGCTGCCCATCCATGGCCACCTTGGGGTCTCATTTTGCACAAGACCACTATATCCTTGTCAGAAATAGGAGGAGGGGTGGTGATGGGAAAGGGGGCTGTTCTGCCCTTTTATTGTCTGGCTTAACTCTATCTTTTGATCTCTATTTATTAATTTTTCTCCATCCTATGCCCTGTCCTCTCGCTTATGTTCTTGGCATTGCCCATCTACAGGTGATGGAAGGATGTGTGAGTTAAACATCCATTCTCCTCCCACCTTCTTGGGTCCGTGGGACTTACATTCACAAGGCCAGGAGATGGCAGACGATGACTTTTCAAATTCTAAATAATTACAGTTCCTCCTGGATTTGGCTGGGAACATGAGTCATCTGAAAACTAGTATATTCATACCCAAACATGGCTCTTCTGTTTCCCCCTGCACCCTGTACTCCCTTGTGGAATCTGCTCAATTTTTTTACATGTCCTTTTAGTCTTTGGCGTTTTGATGGCCTTCCTCCCCAGAATATGGGAGAGCAGAAACTCTACTACTTAATATCTCTGTGACTCTGAGCAAATTACTTCTCTTCTAAGCCTCAATTTCAACATCTGTAAAATGGGGACAGTAACTCTACCTCCCACGTTGAAATGTTTTGAGTACAGAGTTAGATAATGTATGTTAGGAGTTTGATACAGTGCTTGCCTCCTGTAAGCTCCCAGTAGATGGTAACTGCTATTCTTATTGTTGTTGTTATTAAATTCAGATCACCACCATGTTCTGTATTTTCTTGGGCACCATCATAAAGGTTGAGCCCATTTCTAACTATCACGAGAGTCAGCACGACTTCTCCACCTTCCTTGTGATCAGGACACTGCACAGGAAGTCAGGCCTCCTCTCTCAGGCTCTAAACAGCCTGAGGTCACCAGCTCTCTGAGACACATTGCCTCACTGCCGTTGCACCCTCATGCACAAAGGGGATGCAACTCCCTGCCTTTCCAGCTCCTGTCTCCTCAAAATGTGCAAAGATGAAATCGTTTTTGCAGGAAAGTTCTCTGAAAGTAGCAAAGTCAAGTAACTCCTCCTTCCCAAACTATCACCCACACTTATCTCTCCATCCCAACATGTAACCAACACCTCCTGATTTTCTTCTAGGTGACTTCACACAGAACGTTCCAGGGATATAACAAGTCTCCAGTCTGTGGGAATCAGCACTGAGGTGCAGAAAGATCAGTTGCTCCAGGGTCAGACCTGGAATTGAATCCTATCTCCACCCCTATGTAATCTTGAGCAATTTCTTTAATTGCACTAAGCCACAGTTTTTTTCATCCATAAAATGGGCATAATAATTGTATTCACCTCACCGGCTTATAGGTACTGAATAAAATAATTGTTGAAATCTCCTTGCTTCCCCAGTCAATGTTAATCTCCTGGATTAAATTCTCAACCAGTTTCAGGTACCTAAGGGATGTTCGATAAAGACTCTCTGTAAAGTGGGACAAAGCTTGGGGACCTCCCGCTGCAAGCAATAATCTAAAAACCTGCATCAAACTGAGAATATATTTCATGTATATTTACATGAAAGAGGTGAAGAAATTGTATTTTCTGAAAATCTAGTAATTTGAGGAAAGGAACTGTCTTTAGGAAAAATCTTAAATAGAGCTGAAGGTAGAAAGTGAAACCCATTTCCCCCCATCACAACCTACATGCCCCTCTTCCTCGCTGCCCTCAACAAGGCTGATGCCAAAGCTACCAGAAGAGAGAACAGAAATTATTGCCTAAAAAAGCAATAAGAATTTGGAACTCTTGGAGCAATCTGCGAGGAGAGGAGCTGAGGTGAGAGAGGACAAGGAGGGGCCAGGGAGCCCAGCACTGAGTAGCACCTTAAACGCTTGGTGCGGCTAATTTTCCTCTTGTGGAATCATCGCTTCCAGGTGGTATAAGCAGAGCAGGCATCGAGGGAAATGGACCCCAAAGAGCAGAGTGGCGGGAATGAAGTTATTCCCCCTGCCTCACTCCAGGAATCCAGAGACTTTGAGGGAGGGCTTTGGACATCCCAGGGTTATGGAAAAGGAACATTCACGATCATCTCGTCTAGCTTTCAAGGGGCGGAAAGGCCCCCAGCTGATGTCTGGGCTACACCTATATAAACAGCATAGGCAGTAAATACTGAATTACATCTCCTCCCTTCATGGAAACTCTCAGAAAACATTCTCCCATGGCTGCAGCAAGCCCAGCCAGCTCTCTGTCCTACAGGCCATCTCTGAGTTGAGCAGTGAGTTGTCCCTCGGGCACTTGCATCTGCAAATTTCCTAGCAATGAGGAGCCTTTGAGCTATGAGAAAGGGCAGCAATTTCAGGGTCATTTTATGGCATGTCTGTGGACCTGGACTGAGAAGCAGGAGAAGGCCCTGCTTTGCTAAAATCTGGACAGTGGCACGTATGCAGTAGCAAAGACTAATCATTTCATCATACAATATTCATGACACCAGCGACGTGCCTGGCCCTCGGGATACAGAAAGGCAGGCGAGGGCTCTGGTGAGAAGACAAGGCGCCCTAGAGACAGCGGGCTGGCATCATTCACTCTAAGGGCTGCAGGTGACAAGGCAGGCATGATGCCCAGGTGTGGCCTCCAGAGGAGGAGTGCATCCCAGACCAGGCCTGACAAGTGGAGAGGAGATGCAGAGCTGTGCAGGGGTCCCAGCCTGAACCTGGCAAGCCAGTGGATATAGGGAAAAGTTTGGATTACCACCAGCCAAAGGACAGATCAGAGGGATGAGTCAGAAAGAGGAAGGCAGGGGAGTCAGTGGACAGCTGCTGAGAGAAGAGATGAAAGGCATTGCACGGTGCCTAATGGCTTAAGTGGTCCAATCTCAGCGTTTTACCACCTGATTTCCCCAAAGCCAGTAATTGTCCCTGTTCTCTCTGGAGCCTTTCATCCGAAGGTACCGAGCTTCTCAGCCAAGCAGCAGGTTCATCTGCTCCCTCTGAGGGCAGCATCCAGTATTGCACAGTCTTTGTTATAGGCTCAAAGACACTGGCCACAGGTATATCTGTAACTTTTCCCCTAATCTCTGTTCCACCTCTGCAATGGAGTGAACACAGCTGACAATCCAAGAAGCAGGGAGCCCCGGTAGCGAATGCAACCCCCTCGTTTCATACATGAGGAAACGAGGCCCAGAACTGTGATGACCCTGAATAAAGGTCGGCCAGCTTCTAGCCCTAGGCTGGGTCTTTCCCCCTATATTCTCAACCACTCTCTCTATCTCTTTCTCTCTCTCTCTCATTTTCGCCCCTGCCTCTCTCCCTGTTTCCCTCTAATTACAAAAGCAATGATTGTTCATTGAAAAAAGAATTTTAAATAAAAAGTGAAAATCTTCCCATAAAGCCATCCTCCAGAGATAACCATTATGAACATTATTTTTCACATTCTCCCAGATGTTTTTCTATGAACACACACACACGCGCACACACACACAAAATGTTTTTTATAAAAATCAGATATTAGATATTCTCTCCTGAAATTTGATTTTTTCTACTTAACTTTGGCATGGGCCTCATTCCATGTAGACCTAGCTTACCGTTTTAATAGATGTATGGTTTTTCAATGCGTGAATGCTACGTGGTTTATTTCATAATCCCCTATGGCTGGAATTTAGGTTATTTCCCATTTGGGGGGAACATTACTGCAGTTCCCTGTACTTTTATCTTTGCTCCCTTTTAAGAGTACTGCTGTAGGATAAATTCCTGGATGTTGAGTACTTACATCAAAAGCTAAAGTTATGCTCATTTAAATTGTATCAGATAACACCAGTTTTCCGCCCAAAATCTGTAGCCCCACACACGATGCATGCAAATGTCTGTTTTCTCATACCTTTGCCAAACTAATAGACCTGAAATATTTGACTGCCTTTTTTTTTGGCCGTACGCGGGCCTCTCCCGTTGTGGAGCACAGGCTCCGGACGCACAGGCTAGCGGCCATGGCTCACGGGCCCAGCCGCTCCACGGCATGTGGGATCTTCCCGGACCGGGGCACAAACCTGTGTCCCCTGCATCGGCAGGCGGACTCTCAACCACTGAGCCACCAGGGAAGCCCTGACTGCTTTTTAATTCGCATTATTTGCTTTGTAAAGGATTCCATGAGGTTTTCATTAATTCACTGGCTGTCCATGGTACTTATTCTTATTTCCTTAGCCATATGATTTGCTTTGTTTTCTATTGAGTTGCTTTGTCTTCTTGATTTGAAAGAGAGTTTTGTGTATTAGAGATACTCCTTTTACTGTCCTTTAAATTACAAATGTTTCTCTCAATTCTGATAACTTTGTTTTCAAAATTTATGACCTTATAGAAATGTCTAGGCAAACGCAGCAATACTTTTCTTTATGGATCCTGAACTTCTGTCATGCTTAAAAAGGTCCTTCCTATTTCAAAATCATAAAAAATATTCACTGCCATCTTCTTATATCTTAATAACCTTTTAATATTTAAAATCTTAGATCCATCTGGGTTTATTTTAGTGTAAGAAAGTAGATATCCAGCTTTATTTGTTTCTAAATAGCTAGAGACTCTTGTCCTAACACCACTTAGAGAATAATCTTTTTTTTCCCCACAAGCATTGAAATGGCATATAAAATTCTCATGGATATTTGGTTCTGTTTATAAACTGTATAAGTTCATAGATCTATCTGCATTTTCTTGCACCTCCTGCCCTGGTATTTTTTAATTACTTTTATGGTATGATATGATTTTATGATAGGTTTTACTCTCTGTATGGGTAAGTTTCCCCGTCTTCCCACACCACTCCCACCATTCCTCTTTATTTATTTTAATTGACCTGGCTATTTTTTCATGGTTATTCTTCTATAATCTGTATTCTTCCATATATTTAGTTTGGGATCATTTAGGTTCCCCTCTCTACCACCCCCCCCAAAAAAACCTGGTGGCATTTTAATGAGATTATCTTGAATTTCTGGATGAATTTGGGGAGAACTGAAGTTTTCTTGGATAGAGACTTTCTATACTAAAGCAATCTATGTCTCTCCATTTATACATGTCTTCTTTTTATGCCCCTTCATAAAGTTGTATTGCTTCCTTCACATAGGTTCCCCCCAAGACTCAGTTTTAAAAGAGTTCTATGGGGAAATTGCTATTGAGGTCAAAGCATGGAACACACTCAGTTTGGCATCAAAGATAGACCCTTAAGTGCTGCAGAAACTCCTCCATCCCATCTGCTCCCAACTCTGGGCCTAAGCCAAGAGGTCGCTTCCCTCTTTGAAGTTGGAATGGGTCCATCAAGTAATCAGCAGGCAATTGATGGCACGGACCCCATGCACAGTCCTGTGCTAGAAGTATAGAACACAGACTCCGTCTTCAAAGAGCTTTGATGCTGCCTAAAGAGACAAGTGGCACATCTCTTAAGAATGACACTCCATATGAATCCATGTGGTATGGCTTTGTTTTGATGGGAAATATAGGAGAAGAAGCCTGGAGCAGTCAGGAAAGATTTCAGGGAGAAGATGAAAACTGACTGGGCATTGGCCTGTGGTTACCATTTAAATAAAGAAGAGGAAGGAAGCACATTATAAGCAAGAGAATCACTCCACAACCATTTACCTAGCACCTACTATGAACCAGATACTGGGCTAGGCACATGAAGAGGAGGTTGTGTGCTCAACAAATAGTTTTACACATTCACTATAACCCAAGCTCTGTGTTTGGTGCTAGAGAAACAGGACAAGTAAGATTGACCCTGGCCTGGAGGAGCTTGTAAACTCTTAATAAAAATAAATAAATAAATAAATAAAAATTAAATAAAATTTTATAAAAATTAAAAAAAATTATTAAATAAAAATTAAATAAAAATTAAATTAAAAATAAATAAGTTCAACAGCTGTTGTGATAGAATTCTGTGGAGAGAATATAGCAGAAGACTCTTAATCTGGTGACGTTGCACCTCCTGGGTACCCATGTATGGCACTCAGTGAGTCTGTGAGCCCCTGAAATTATATGATGCTAAATTATTTGCATAACCAGCATTTTCAGGTTAAGAACCATCGAGGTAGACTGCCACAAAATTCTTGGCTTCTGTGTTTTAATGACCATATAAAATATATAGAAAGACCATTATAAATAAGAAGTAAATAATTCTAGCCTTCCCCCAACCAGAACTATTCTAAGAGTTTAGAGGCTGTATCATCTGCTGTGGAAGCTGCCTGGCTTTGAGACCAGGCAGATTTGGGTTTGAATACCAGCTCTACCATTTAATAGCTGTGTAACATCGGGTGAGTTCCATACACTTGAAGACTTTATTTCCTCATCTGTAAACTGAAAATTGAGAATTACAGAACCCAGTCCTCCCTCATGCCAGAGGAGGAGGGGAAAGGAACGGGCATCTCAGACCAGTGGACAGAGTAGATACAGGGAGAGGAGCCGGAAAAGTCAACTTGTGTTGTGAAGAATCAGTCCGGGGCTTCCCTGGTGGCGCAGTGGTTGAGAGTCCGCCTGCCGATGCAGGGGATGCGGGTTCGTGCCCCGGTCCCGGAGGATCCCACATGCCGCGGAGCGGCTGGGCCCGTGAGCCATGGCCGCTGAGCCTGCGCGTCCAGATCCCGTGCTCCGCAACGGGAGAGACCACAACAGTGAGAGGCCCGCGTACCGCAAAAAAAAAAAAAAAAAGAATCAGTCCGTTGCAGCCAAGCTGAGCAGGTCTTCAATTCCAGCTGAAGTAGTTTGAACTTTATCCTATAACCTACAGGAGCCGCTGGAGGGTTTGGGACAAGGAAGTCAATCCCATGGTGAGGTGGTTCTGAACCCAGCCTTTGCCCATCATGAAGCCCAAGACACCCAGGAAAACAATTTTTAAAATAAAATTATAATGTGGACTAAGGCAATGCTTCTCACCTCAGGATCTTGTTAAAAAGCAGCTTCTGATTCACTGGATCACTGAGATTCTGCTTTTCTAACAAGGACTCCGGTGATTTTGATGCTGTTTACCCATGAACCTTACTTTGAGTAGCCAGAGGCTAACGTATTTTTGGTTTTGTCATTTTTATTACTAATATTATTCTTGTAACACATGTTGGCTGAGTGCCTGTCCTGTGTCAGGCACTGTGCTAGACGTTGAGTAGAAAGAGAAGAATCAGACATGAACTCTCTGTTTTAGAAGCTCACAGTCTAATCTGAGGAGATGTGGCATAGCCCTAAGCAACTGTAATTCAATATAGAAAGTAATAAATGCCGTATTTTAGCCTCAGATAAAATACTATGACAATTTGGTGAAGAGAAAGATTGTTCCCAGTTGAGGGAGAAATTTCCTGGTGCTTAAGGAAATGAATAGTAGCTTCTTTTTCTTATTATTAAACAATGAGTAAGAACCAGTGAGTAGACTTCAGAGTTAGATTTTAATCCTAACTCTACCACTTACTAGACATGTGACTTCATTAATCTCTTAAACCTCAGTTTCGTCATCCATAAAATGAGATATGAATAGCAAGCCTTCTGGAAGGATTGTATGAGAGAATGTTTATAAACATAGTACCTAATAACTGGTTCCTAGTTCATTATAAATGGTAGCTCTGGTGATTATTATTGTTTTCAGTATTTGCTGTAAATCTTAACATGTGTCTCTTTGGCCCCAAGGATATTGTATTTGTTGGACAATTTTGTGATCTCATTCCAGGGTTAAGCAGCAAATGAAAATGGAAAAACCTCAAAGGGAATTTCCAAATCCAAGGACACTTCCTTCACAAAGCCAGTGGTGAAAGAATTAGCAACTAGTATTTTCAATTTTTGAATTTTTTTTGGACCAGACTGTTTCCACTGGGGAGACTTGGCTTGGCTAAAGGTGTAGCCAAGTGCTCCTAATAACAGCCACATTGAAAGGGAGCTCCACTCTATTTACAAGCTGATCAAAATGGTTTCACCACCCACTGGCTCCCTTGAGATGTCTGCTTGTGTGATGCTGACTGTGAAATAAGTCAAATCAAATTTATAATCCTACAGACCCAGAATGTCAGAGCTCAGAGGGATGTTACAAACCACCCAGCCCTGGGGGGACCAGATAAATGATGCTTTACATCTCTCTATGCCTTGCAGCAGTCTCCAAGCCCACCCACTGGTCATTCCTTCAACCGGTATTTAATGAAGGAATATTAAAGGCCCTATAAGAGGCCCTTATCCCCTGTAAGAGGATAAGGCACATCAGGGAACCTACAGGCACATCAGGAACTAACAGAGGAGGCTGCTGGGCTTAAAAACAAAAAATCTCATTTCCAACCTCTCTCTCTCTCTCTCTCTCACCTGTGGAGGACCTTGCCCAAGCGCTGCCTTCTAGCTGCAGCTCCATTTCTTCATCTGTAAAGTAGGGATAATCCCACTTTGCTCATAGAACTGTCAGGGGGATTAAATGAAATAGAACATAAGATAGTTGGCTAACATATAACTAGGACCCTATAAACACAGTATCTTTTGATTCATTTTTCATTTTTTAAAATAATATTCATTGGATTTTTCCCAATTACAAAAGTAATTCGTGTTTATGGAGAAAATGTTGGAAAACACCAAAAAGCCCAGAGAGGGAAAATTCATGCATAATTTCACCACCCAAAGATAAACCTGGTTGATGTCTCCTTTCATGTATATTTTTCCAGTCCTTTATACACACCCACATGTGTATTTTGTTTCCCCATGAACTGTATTGGAAGTGATTGACAGCTTCTGTTAGGGATTCCTGGATTCATATTCAAACTCTATCCCCCACTCTGTGATCTGGAGCAACTTGCCTTCCATTCCCCCAGGTGTAATTGTTGTGGCCCCCAGCGGACATGGCAGGTTGGACCCAGTCACCAGGAACGCTATAGACTGCAGTGCGAAATGGCGCCCCCTAGAGCCGTGCCAGGCGCAGTCATGCTGGGCTGCCTTGGGAACAGACAGGTTGAAGGAGTAATGGGCGTAAAGATGTTTAGGCACTTGGCCAGTGGCTGACACAGGATAAGAGCTTGTTAAATAGTAGCTACTACTCCACAAACAAACCCTGTGGTTTTGAAGAGTGGAGGGAGGTTCACTGTTCAGATTTGTTAAATAGCACCTTAAGGATGACCCATTGGGACCATGGTCCAGCCAAGAAGTCCTTCTCCTGTGCTGATCCTGCTCCGCTTTAGCTTTTTTTCAAAAATATATTTATTTTATTTATTTGTTTTTGGCTGCGTTGGGTCTTCGTTGCTGCGCGTGAGCTTTCTCTAGTTCCCCCAGCGGACATGGCAGGTTGGACCCAGTCACCAGGAACGCTATAGACTGCAGTGCGAAATGGCGCCCCCTAGAGCCGTGCCAGGCGCAGTCATGCTGGGCTGCCTTGGGAACAGACAGGTTGAAGGAGTAATGGGCGTAAAGATGTTTAGGCACTTGGCCAGTGGCTGACACAGGATAAGAGCTTGTTAAATAGTAGCTACTACTCCACAAACAAACCCTGTGGTTTTGAAGAGTGGAGGGAGGTTCACTGTTCAGATTTGTTAAATAGCACCTTAAGGATGACCCATTGGGACCATGGTCCAGCCAAGAAGTCCTTCTCCTGTGCTGATCCTGCTCCGCTTTAGCTTTTTTTCAAAAATATATTTATTTTATTTATTTGTTTTTGGCTGCGTTGGGTCTTCGTTGCTGCGCGTGAGCTTTCTCTAGTTGCGGCGAGCAGGGGCTACTCTTCATTGTGGTGCGCGGGCTTCTCATTGCTGTGGCTTCTCGTTGCAGAGCACGGGCTTCAGTAGCTGTGGCTCGTGGGCTCTAGGGCTCAGGCTCAGTAGTTGTGGCACATGGGCTCAGTTGCTCCGCGGCATGTGGGATCTTCCGGGACCAGGGCTCAATCCCATGTCCCCTGCATTGGCAAGCGGATTCTTCACCACTGCGCCACCAGGGAAGTCCCCGCTTTAGCTTTTGATCCTTGCACTTCACCATGCCTCTAAGTCGCCCTCAGGCATGCAAAGCCCAAGTGATGTGAGTGGGTCACTGCACCATCTGCTTGCTGCTTCATCCCTTTGCTCTCAAGTTCTGCCTCCTGCTCGCCCCATCCAGGTGTGCAGCTTTCAACCCCTCCAAGCCCTTTCAGAGGTGTTGTCTCATTTGACCTGTTTAAAAAACCTCAGTAAGAGGCTAGCAAGAGGCAACCGAGTGGAGCCATGTGGCCTCCCGCAAGTGGTTTCCCAGGGCTGCACCCATAATGCTGCTCAAAATGACTACAGATCTGAGTGATGTGCAAGATAGCTTGAAGTGACAGCTAGAGATGGCACAAAAAACTCTGAGTCACGTATTCAATCAGTCAGTCGGTGAACAAATATTTATTTAGCACTACTATGTGCCAGGGGCTGGGTTCTCCAGTGAGAAAATATTCCCTGTTCACTTCTCTTTCAGTCCTTCAGGTCCTCAAAGAGGAATGAATTCCTCTCAGTTTAGGGCCAGCAAGTCTTCAACACCCCTCAACCCCGGCTAATCTCCCTTTCTGAAAAAGGGAGCAGGCTCAGACCCACTACTGTATGGAGGCATCCAGAGGTACTAATACTGTTTAGTTTTCATCTTATTTTTCTCTACCATTGCATTCTGTTTATAGCAAATGATGCAGGTTTTTAAATGATGATAGAAAGCTTCCTTTTTAAACAAAAATGTAGCTTAGATACCAAAAGTGAGTTGATTTAAAGAAAAGCATTAAGTAATGGGTGGTCCGGGTGGTAGAATGACTGATGCTTAGGAAGCCCTAGACTTGAGATGGGTCTAGCCTAGACTTGAGGCTTAACCCTTTCAGGGTTACTGACCCAAGCCCATGATGACAGCTATGGATTCTGCCCCAGAAAAATGCATGAACATCACATACAATTTCATCAAGTTCCAGAACTACCTGGAGTCCCATTCCTGGGCCTGTGTAGGAAAGAGTGGCAGGGTGAGGGTCCCGAGGCCTGGTCTGCACGGGAGATCTAAACCTCTTCGCCACCTTCCTCATCTTCTTGGCAGTAGTACTGGCAGTAATAGCAGTGTTGGCAATAGTAACAGTAGTTGTGTTTGAAGCAGTGAAACTGTACTTTGAGTACAGCTTTGAGTGCTTTCAACATGCCAGGCACTTACCAAGCCTAAGCTCAACTCATCCATGCAGAAAAGAATTATGACCATCCTGGGAAACAGAGCTCAAGTAGTTTCCCCAAGTTCACTCATCTGGGAAGTCAGGGTCAGCGCTTGAACCCAGCTGTACCTGCCTGTGATGTCTGAACAGGTCCTTAACCACTGGGCTCCACTGTCTCGATAAATCTCTGTGGGATCGATTGAAGGACATTTGAACAGGCTCTGGCCGTCGTTCTGCCATTCACCAGCTGAGTGACCTTGAGCAAGTTACTCACCCTGACTGACCTTCTGTTAAGGAAGGAGGTTTCGGAGTCCTGCCAAGCCATGATGCTAAGACACAGGGCAAGAAGCGTGGGACCATTGCATGACCAAGAGAAGTGGAGCCAGGCTCAGGGACATGCACTGCCAGTTAGTGGCCCTGGCGAAGAGCAGGCATAGCCCTGGCTTCCAACAGAGAGAGCAGGCTTCCAGGGACCCACATTTCCCATCGATGTTTGCTCCCTCTCCTGGCAGCTTCCTTGGCCCCCAAAGGTCTGTTTGGGTGCCCAGAGAAAAAGATCCCTGTCACCAATCCGCTTTCATGCCCCAAGGGCCTCAGCACCTTCCCTAATTAACGAGGGCTTCTTGGCTCCCCGGCCCAGGGCAGGCTGGCGTAGCAAACAGGGCCACTAATCCACGTGGCTGCTGTGCTGCTGGCAGGTGAGGGAGGAGGGAAGGGTCCAACATATGTGTGGAATCCAAGGCAGCTGGCAGTCCAGTCCCTGACCCGCACTGCCTCTCTGTGGTGGGTCTGGAGATGGGCAGGGCTTCTAGCTCTGGCCTCGTGGAGACTCTGAATGTTAAGGCTGGACGGGACTCAGATCAAACCACTCAGCTAAAGGAGGGAAACCATGTCAAATTACTATGTAGTGCACCTGAAACTAACATAATATTGTCCGTCAACTCTAGTTCAGTAAAATAAATAAATACATTTTTTTAAAGGAGGGAAACTGAGGCCCGGAAAGGGAAAGCAACTTACCCAAAATGATACATCAAGTCATCAAACAGGTTTCCTGTAATTAGATTTCCAGCCCAATGAGTGGTTTACAGGAATAATTATTATTTGGTTAATAAGCATTAATGCAGAGTTGATTTAGGTGGCAGGAACCTGGTACCCAACAAGCTAGTAAGAACTTTACTTACATGTTTTACCATGTTTAATCCTCACAACAACCCAGGGAAGGTGGTATTCTTATTAGCTCCATTTTACTGATGAGGAAACTGAAGCTTAGGTATAGTATGAAACTTGCCCAAGGTCATGTGTCTGGTGAGAGAACCAGGATTCTATCCCAGGAATTGGAATCTAACGAGAAAAGGGCAGTCCTTGTCAGAAGTCACTGAGGGCTTGCTCAGGGTGCAAGAGTCATGCTGGGGTCTTCAGGAGGACGAAGCAGAGTAGAATGCAAATGGAACAAGAGGGTAGGTGAGGTCATTATTCAGCTTCCAAACACATGAGGATTAAGAACTGACCACACCCAGAGTTGTGGAGGTGTAGGGAAAATATCACATTCATACACAGTCAATGGGAGAAGGGTAAATTGGTACGACCAGTTCAGAAGGCAATTTGGCTAGCTGTCAGGACTTAAATGTGGAATTGACCCAGTGATTGCTCGCGAAGGAGATTAGCCTGCAGAAACACTCAAACGTGCAAAAAGCGAAATGCATGAGGCTTGTCATTACTGCAGTTTGTAATAGCCAAAAATTGAAAATCACCTACTTGACTATCATCAGGAAAGAGTTTAGTGAACTACTATATATCCAGAGGGCAGGATGTAATGCTCTGACATGGGGAAATATGTTTTATGTATTCTAAGTGAAGAAAGAAATTTGGGGAAAGGTATGTGTATGACCCCATTAAAAAAAATCCGTCTGAAAGGATAAAAACAAAACTGTTAACTCTGGTCCTGTCTACTTGAATGAAGAAAGAATTTTCACTCTATATTATATAGTTTTTTTGTAATGTGTAATATTTTAATTTAGCAGGTGTCACTATTGTAAGTGAGGGGTTTTTTAGTTGAAGTATAGTTGATTTACAATATTGTGTTAGTTTCAGGTGTACAACAAAGCGATTTGGATATATATATATATATATATAATATATATTCTTTTTTCAATTCTATTCCATCATAGTTTATTACAAGATATTGAATATACTTTCCTGTGCTATATAGTAAATCCTTATTGTTTATCTATTTTATATATGGTGGTATGCATCTGTTAATCTATCCCTCCCCCACTTCCCCTTTGGTAACCATAAGTTTGTTTTCTATGTCTGTGAGTCTGTTTTTGTTTTGTAAATAAGTTCATTTGTGTCACATTTTAGATTCCACATATAAGTGATACCACATGGTATTTGTCTTGCTCTTTCTGACTGACTTAGTATGATAATATCTAGGTCCATCCATGTTGCTGCAAATGGCATTTCATTCTTTTTTATGGCTGAGTAATATTCCTGTGTGTGTGTGTGTGTATACACACACACACCACATTTCCTTTATCCATTCATCTGTTGATGGACACTTAGTTGCTTCCATGTCTTGGCTATTATAAATAGTGCCGCTATGAATGTTGGAGTGCATGTATCTTTTTGAATTATAGTTTTCATCTTTTCTGGATATATGCCCAGGAGTGGGACTGCTGGATCATAAGGTAACTCTGTTTTTAGTTTTGTTTTGTTTTGTTTTTTTGCAGTACGCGGGCCTCTCACTGTTGCGGCCTCTCCCATTGCGGAGCACAGGCTCCGGACACGCAGGCTCAGCGGCCATGGCTCACGGGCCTAGCCGCTTCACGACATGTGGGATCTTCCCAGACCGGGGCACGAACCCGTGTCCCCTGCATAGGCAGGCAGACTCTCAACCACTGCACCACCAGGGAAGCCCTATTTTTAGTTTTTTAAGGGTCAGTGAGGTTTTTTTTTAATAGACTTTATTTTTTAGAGCAGTTTTAGGTTCACATTCAAATTGACAGGAAGGTACTGTGATGAACCCATACTGACATATAATCACCCAAAGTCCACAGTTTACATTAGGGATCACTCTTGGTATTGTACATTTTATGGGTTTTGACAAAGGTATAATGACATATATCCACCAATATAGCATCATACCGAGTGATTCACTCCCCTAAAAATTCTCTGTGCTCCCCCTATTCATTCTCCATTGTGTCACTTTTGTAATAAAAATATACAAATCTGGAAAGGAAAAGAAAAGAAATAAAGATATGGTTTCTGCTCAGAAGGAATTTACAGTCTGGGTGGTAAACAAGGACTCAGCCAGCCCTGGGATGGCTTAATTAACAGACAAACAATAAAATAACAGAATAAGATCTGATTGTATATGTTCTGTGGGGTACAGAATGAAGAATTCAGTCTGAGTCGGGTAGGGTTAATCAGAGCAGAGTTCCTGGAAGAGGGCAATGAATGGGCCAGGATATAAGGTATATCTGGAAAATGGCCACCGTTTATGAATTTTTAAGGTGCCAGACCCTGTGTCAAGTATGTTTACATGGATATTTTCATGTATTCAGAATAACCCTATGAAGCAGATGTTATCCCCAATTTATGGATAAGAAAATTTAGTCTGAGAGAGCCAATTAACTTTTCAAAAGTCAAACAGCCAAAACACCAAAAGGATGCAAAACCAGGCCTCTGTGATCCCAAACTCTGAGCTCAAGTCACCAGGCCACATTGCCTAAAGCAGCTGAAGGCAAAGAATGACCTTCTTTTCAGAGGAACAAGTAACTCAGGGAGCCCACACTCTAATTGTGGCTGTAAGTAAATGCCATGAGAAAAGTCAGCATCGCCCCCTTCCCTTTGGCTGAGCACGTCTCAGCCCCATGGTCCTTGGAGAGTGCTTTGCAAGAAAATAAAGACAAAGATCCAGACTGTCTTTATCCCTGACAAGGTGCTTCCGTTGTGATGGAGGTGAAGAAGAACCTAGAAAGAAATGCCACGTGGCACAGGGGTAGAGAATGATATTTTTGCCCCTATCATAAAGCCATGTGTGTTCTGTGGCAATGAACTGTGAATGCATCAGCCTTCCCGCAAGCCTGTGGACTGCCACAGGGCAGAGACCACACCCCTGTTTGTCTGTATCCCCACAGGTTGGCCTCATGCCTGGCACTTAGCAGAGCTCCGTATTTGTGGAATGAATGAATGAACAAATGAATGAATGAATGTATAAAAATGTAAAAAGATACCACTCTTATATGGTGGTGTCCTGATCCATAAAATAGGACCAACTATAGTCTCCTCGTCTAGGGATTACTGTGATCATGAAATGGGCAAATGGTGTAAAGGACTTAGTGTAAGATGTGTACAAGAGCACACACAATGTGATTGACGGTTCTAATTAGCTATTAGCTAATTAGCTATTAGCACTGTTGTTATTTGTATACCCTTTAAAAGCTGGTCCCTCAGGATACACCCCCTTTAAGCCATTTATTGACCATTTTACTAACATCTTCAACAGGATTGGCAAGCAGAGTTACAAGTGTGTCTTCAGCAAGTATGCTTTCCTGCTCTGGATCCTCCACACCTTTGCCACAGCTGTCTGTGCCTCCCCAGCCTCTATCCCAGGCCTTGACATGTCCTCATGGGTGGTGTGCCTACCTGTGCACACGCTCACCAGCGTTTACCATCCAGGGTAATTCCCAAGGTTTCCAAGTGTTACCTCTCTCTCCACTTCCCCAAATTTATTCTCCAGTTTCCCATCTTTGTCAAGACCAGTTTAACTATGCCCTTTAGACTCAGTGACAGAAACAAGACCATCCCCCTGGGCAGAAACAACTCACCCCATCATGGGTACTAGGTGTTCACACGTCACATTTGCATTTCCACTGGGGCCTTCTGTCCAGTGTCTTATGCCAAAGGAGAATCTGGGACAGTGGGACAAAAACCTAATGGTGCAAGCCTTGTCACAAATCAGACCACGAGGTGGCGCCCTCATTGGCCCCCACCTAGAGCTAACCCACAGTTGAGAAGAGTCAGAGCACTTATATGTATAGTTAGCATTTACCCGGAGTATGGATAACCTTCTTTACAAGTTAACCCCTCTCTGGTGTAACCCCGCACCAGGAACTCTGGCCATCTCCCCCCAGCCACCACCCCTGCATTGCCAAGCAGAGAAGTTGGAGGCTCCCTGTAACAACAAGCCGAAGCTCAAATAATCAAGAAGGGCAAGTGCTACGGGGGGAAACTCAAGTGCAATCCAAAATAGGGATTCTTGTGGCATCTATGCTACAACTGTGGGATCTTCAGCCACTTTCTGGGTCTCGGTGTCTCCATCTGCCAAGCGAGGAGGTTGGACTTCATGATTTGCTAAGATTTCTCCCATTCAGATGCTCTTCCTTCAACAAATGGATTCAAAGGTGATCCCAAAGACCAGGCCCTCAGGAAGCTCACAGTGTAACAGGAGATAAGACAGGAATACAAAAGTCACTGTACTGCAGGTGGAGTGGCTGGCTTAGGGACATGGTTTGAAGTTACAAAATGTTCTGTAAAGTATATTTGCATTCTTTAAAGCATTTACATACGTGTATACAACCGGAAAAATATCTGAAAGTTTATGTACCAAAATGTGATGTCTCTGCATTATGGGTATGTGTGCTTTTAAAATATTTTTTCTTTTCTTTTTGCTTTTTAATAGTTTCTCATTTTTCCACAAAGGGTATGATTAATAGCATTAAAAACAAAAAAACAACACGTTTCATATTCAAACAGAATTGAGTTTAAATCCCAGCTATATTACAAACATGCTGCGTGGCCTGGGGCAAGTCATTTAACCTCTCCAAGTCTCAACTGCCTTGCATTTAAAATGGAATTGTTTTTAACTTAATATTGCCATTAAATGCTTTGGGACCTCAAATTCACAGGGATGAGTTAATCATGTTTCCCAATTCATAGCACCTCATTGTCATCGATCTAAGCCAGGCCTCTCTCTTACTTTATTGATTTATTTCCTTTTATTCCCATCCCTTATTCCCTTTCCCTCTGCCTCACCCTTAGGCACCCATTTTGTATTGGATATGTATAATATTTTTTAACTTGAAAATGTTTTTGAAAATGTGTGTAGTTGGTTGTATCTTATAACAAAAGATATTATGTTATAAATCTCATTGTTTCCTACTTTTTTCACAAAGAACAATGTATTTAAGATCTTTCCATATTGCTTTTTGGACATGTCATCCAGCACTTCTAAGTACTGCGTAATTGCTGTGCTATGCATGTACTCCACTCTACCTTTCCATAATTCCCAGTGAGGGGCACCCAGGTGTTTTCCAACTCTCTGTCACCATAAACACCACCCTGAGCATAGTCGTACATGGCCCCGATGGACCTGTGTGAAAATTCTTTGAGAGCTCTGCCTGGAGCAGAATTGCTGGGTCAGGAGGTATCTGTATACCTAATGGGATCAGAAGGTCTTCACAGCCTGTGCCCCCACCAGCAGGAGACTTCCCATGTCTCCACACCCTTTTCTACACTTGGCACTATCGAGTTTTCTAATTTTTGCCAACCTAACAGATGTTCTATCACTGTGGTTTTCACTTTATTTGACTGCCTAATATTTTAAGCATCTTGGCATATGCTCATTAGACCTCGGGTTTCCTATTTTGTAAATTGCCTGTTCCTTTTCTTTGCCCACTATCTACTAGGAATGCTGTCTTTTTCTTATTGACTTTCAGGAGTCCTTATATATTCTAAATATCAATCCCTTGACTGTCTTAGACATTGTAAATAATCTTCTCCCATTCTTGCCCCATAGTTTATCTTTTTGAAGTGTTAAGTTGTTTTTCTTCACCTCTCCATCAATAAGATCATCCTTTACCTTGTCTTCTTTTACCTTATAAAGGTTTGCCTTTCACCTTTAGGTCTTTAATACATCTCATATTTGTCATGGAAATACTTCATGGCATTTTGTGAAGGATAAAATAATACAGGTAAAGCGCCAATACAGTGCCTAAGACCCAAGAGCGGTACAATTGTGGGTGATTATTATTATTATTTGAGTAGAAAGTGGTAAGCACTGCCCTAGGAAATCTAGAGATATGGGAGTCTGGATGCCGTTTAGCTAGATCAGAAAAGATTTTATGGGCGAAGGTTAAGTGATGGAGATTGGCCTGAAAAAAGAATGTAGGAGTCATTTATTTTGAGATGTAAAGGGCAGTATTCCAGGTAGAGGAACTGGCCTGGGCAAAGGCCTGGAGGCAGGAATGCCACAGGTTGACAATGTTTGGGCCGATCACATCGAAGAGAGGGGTCTGACTACTCACCAACTGCTGTCTGTCTTTGTGCCCAGGCTCCCTGTTCTCCACCCTGAAGCCCCCCGACGCCGTGTTCAAGGTGGTGTTCTGGCTGGGCTACTTCAACAGCTGCCTCAACCCCATCATCTACCCGTGCTCCAGCAAGGAGTTCAAGCGCGCCTTCGTGCGCATCCTCGGGTGCCAGTGCCGCGGCCGCCGCCGCCGCCGCCGTCGCCGCCGCTTGGGCGGCTGCGCCTACACCTACCGGCCGTGGACGCGCGGCGGCTCGCTGGAGCGGTCGCAGTCGCGCAAGGACTCGCTGGATGACAGCGGCAGCTGCCTGAGCGGCAGCCAGCGGACCCTGCCCTCGGCCTCGCCGAGCCCCGGCTACCTGGGCCGCGGCGTGCCGCCGCCTGTCGAGCTGTGCGCCTTCCCGGAGTGGAAGGCGCCCGGCGCCTTCCTGAGCCTGCCCGCGCCCGAGCCCCCGGGCCGCCGCGGCCGCCACGACTCGGGCCCGCTCTTCACCTTCAAGCTGCTGGCGGAGCCCGAGAGCCCCGGGACCGACGGAGACGCCAGCCACGGAGGCCACGAGGCCGCAGCCGACGTGGCCAACGGGCAGCCCGGCTTCAAAAGCAACATGCCCCTGGCGCCGGGGCAGTTTTAGGGCCCCGCGCACCGCTTCCTTTCCCTGGGGAGCCAATCATCGTGGGGGGCGGGCGGGCGGAGGGGGGGAGGGGAGTGTCGGCGCCCGGTAGACACGGGCCCCACGGGGAAGCGGGGGGAGGGGGGCGGGGAGAGGGGCAGCTGCTTTTCTGGCAGGGGCATGGGTGCCAGGTACAGCGCGGAGAGCTGGGCCGAGCATGCCGAGAGCCTGGGGGACCCGACGCCAGCCGGGATTTCCGTCTCTCTCTCTGTGTATATATCTAAACGAGTCCCTCTGTACATGTATTTAACCGTGGGTGCACGTGCGTGTGTCTGTGCGGTGTACGTGTGGTCTGCGTGTGTGCGTGTGTGGGGCCGCCCGCGCGGGGGCAGAGCGAGTGGGTGCCCAGGAGGCAGCCAGGGCGTTGTTTGTCTCGTGACTTCGTACCTCGCAAGCCCCTCCTGTACTTCACTGAACGGTAGCACTTTGGCGGGGTTGGAAGCAAAGTCGGACATTAAAGGTCATTTCTCCTGTGCGGCTTTGAGTAGTTTGTGAACGGAGTGGCCCTGTCTCTCCCGCCGGCCCTGTGGGCAATGGTTGTGCCGACCCCCCTTGACCCCGTTTCTGCCTTTGCCATTCCTGCCCTTCAGGGCTAAACAAATCTGACCCTGTGGCCGAAAGTGACGCCCTGGACTTGTCCCATAAATCCTGCTTGCCTGCTTTTGACCGTTCCCATATCCAAATCTTCCTGCTGTGGGCAACATTGGGCAATGTCTAGCCTAGCCCTGATACCCAGGACCCCAATCCTAGCTGGAGCTACCAGGCCAGCACCCTAGGTGGGCCTGTCACCTGTGAGGGGACTGGTCCCTTACCTCCTCCAGCGTCTAATGACCAAACACTGCATTATTTGCCTGTGCCCATGGAACCTGAAAAAGAGAGCCAGACTTCAGAATTTTCTGGACAAGATAAGGATCCATATGTCAATGCAACACATATGGTCACAGGAACCCTCCTAAGCTCGGCTAACTGGTGAGCCTGCCTGGGAAAGAAGCACTGAGGAAAGTCACGCAGAGAGGAGGAGCATACCTTGAAGAAGGTAACTTCCATTCTAGTCTCAGCGCTGCTACCAATTTACTCTACGACCTTGAGAAAGTTACATCGCCTCTGGATCTTGGTTTCCCATCTATGTAATGACAAGATTGATTCTAAGGTCTTTTCTGCCTCTAAAAGCCACTAGCTTGCTAAAAGAATAAAGAATAGGGAACAAAACAGGGAGCATTTTTCTTCCCTGAAATTAAAAAAAAAAGAGCCTAAGAGGAAAACCACCACCCCAGTCCCTTTCTCTTCCTGCTTTGCTTTTTCTAAGTTGAGATTCATTAATTTTTCAAATGGTGAGAGCTTCTCCCAGGAATATTAGCGCATCAATCATTTATTCTATAGGAGATTGAAATAGAAAATCCCTTAATGGGGGAGGGGCAGTCATTCATTTAGCTGAAAAGTGTAGGGGTATCAGGCATGGCTGGATCCAGGGGCTTAAACAGTATTGTTAGCTTGTTCACCGGCTCTTATCATTCATCTAGCTCCCATCTTTTAGCTCTGCTTATCTTTATATGTTACACTTGTTTCCTTTCTGCAAATAGCTTTCTCACACCATTCTTACAACTTGAGCCCCCTCCCCAAGGAGAAATAAGATTTCCCAGCATATCTGCCAAAAAAAGAAAAATAAAGAAAAAATCCAGAGAAGCTAGATGTTCTGTATCACAGACCCCTTTGAGACTCTAATGAAAGCTATAGATATACCTTCCAGAAAAAAAAATGCACAGACAAAAAAATTACATTTTCATACAATTTCAAGTGACTCACCTCTGTTTAAGATCCTATGAACTAAGCATGATACCCCAGATTCACTAGTTATTTGAAAAAACAATGTTCAGAATTATCTAGGCCAATCCCCTCATCTTTACAGACGGAGAGACTGAGGTAAATAACTTGCCAAGTCACACTAACCTAGGACTAAGACCTGGATCTGCTATATCCTTGTGCTGCCATCTTGGGGTTGTGTATATCCTCCAACAGAGAGTAGGTTTCTCCTTGCTGCTATAGAGAAAAGGGAGTCCTAGGGAAGGAAGAGCCTTCACCGAATTCCCAGAGAAGAAGGAATAGTTTGGGGTAGTCCTCTGGAAACATTTGCTTAGCAACACAAGTCTTTCAAACAAGTCTGACACAGAATCCTGATACAAGTGGGGTCTGCAGTGAAGTGAGGAAAACAGGACAGAGCCTCGCCCCTTTGGCCTCCTCCTCCACATCTTCAGCCCCTTCCCTTTGCCTGCCCCAAGCACCTGAGGGCTCCACAGCATGAAGTTTGAAAATCACTGGTGAATGGGACTTGGAGTCAGTAGGACCTGGGCTCAAGTCTTGGCTCTGGGTGACCTTGGGCAATTTACCTGCCTCTTCTCATCTGTTTCTCCATCTATCAAATGGACATGATCTTCACAGCCTAGCAGGAAGCACAAAGGATTCAATGAGATCACAGTGGTATAAATACTGAACTGTGAATCACTGGGCAAATGCAAGTTATAATTTGGACTTCAGATATCTGAAGCCACAGTCACCAAAGGTATTTCCTGAGCTGCTCAGTTACAATGACCTCACACATTACTAGTTCTTGGAGGCCACCCAGGCAGCACAAAGAAGCAGCAGCAGCCTCCTACCTCTTTCCAGAAGGAAGGTTGGCCAAGCAGTGGCTCACATCCCTGGAGATTGCTAGGTTCCATATCTGCCCCCAGCCAGGGCCTGCATTATGCTGACCTCTCCAGGCTGCCTCACTGTGGTCTACCCCAAGGAAGACCACGAGTTCATCAGGAGCCCTTGGGGTGAGCAGGTCCTCTCTGCTCTGACCTCACACCTGGCCACAAAGCAGCCTACTTTATCATCTCTAACTACCCAAATACTGCTGCATCGTTTGTCACCCCTGAGGCACGCACAGGGATACATCTTTACACCAACCGAAGTAAAGAAGGAAGTGGCTTGGCAAGGGTAGTCGTTAATCCTGCAGCTCTGGGCTCAAATCCCACTCCTGCCATGGGTTCTAAACCTCAGTTTTCTTAACTGTAAAATAGGGATAATAATAGTACTTACTTCATAGGGGCATTAGGAGGATCAAATCAGATCATGAGGGTAAAAATGACACCATGCCAGTCACCTGGAGAACATCCAATAAGTGGTAGCTATTTGCAGAGGTATTAGTTATTTAATTCATTACTTTGATATATGAAGTTTAGAAAATCTGAGTAAAAAGACAAAGAAAACAAATTTGGTGCTCTTCCTCAGATATCAGGGTTTTAGGACTCAGGGTCCACCTTGAAGAAGAAAGACACAAGTTTATGACAGACTAAAAGAATTTTATGTCTTACAGCCTGAAAAAACATATTACTCAAGGTGATGATCAGCCCAAACTAAAAGGAAAAGTGAAATTTAATAAAATAATGTTATAGAACATTCTAGAGTGACAAAGCCAGAATAGGTGTGTGAGAGAAGTCTGGATGTCTTAGGGATAGTGCATCCTGTGACGAAGGAGTGGAAGGAGGGGACACAGGGCTGCTCTGAGCATGTACCTGGGTTCAAGGCCCAGCTCCACTGTCTGAACCAGCTACTTAGGCCTGAGGCTGATTGCCCTGTGTGGAAATACGGGATATGGTTAGCACTGACCTCACAAGGTTGGGATGAGACAAAATATGAAAGAGCTTGGCCCAGACTGGGCATTGTTTTTATTACCTGTGTGGGCCACCTTACGTATCCTCCTTTCCCGCAGTTCTCAACTTTCTTAAACCAGAAGCTCCTTTAAGAATCTGGTGAAAACCAAAGAAAAGTAAGCATGACAGCCCAAATGTCACCTACAATTCATGCCCCCCGAAATCTCCCAACAGACCCATGGAACCCATAAACTTTTCACAGATTTTACTCCCTTGATATACAGAAGTAGCCAAATCCAGAGAGAAATATACACACGAGACATGCTAGCCCTCAGGGAGCCCAGCCTGGATGAGAGGTGGGCAGGTCACCAAGGAATCTGTGTGACAGGAGTTGGGCGTCTACCACCATCCTCACTTGGTGAGACCCCAAGTGTCAGGCTCCATCTTCCATCTGGGGCATGGAGGTGATGGACAAGTGCCCTGGGATCTTGGGAGCGGGCTGCATGGGACCTAGGCAAAGTACTGAGCATCACTCCCGCAGATGAAGAACAGGCCTCTGTCTGCCTGCTGTCACCAAGAGGTCCTCACCAGTTGCCAAAAAGTAGAACAGCAACCACTCCTCAGCTCAGATTAGGGGTTGACTTCCACCCAGCCCTGGAAACAGACATGGCGGCCTCTAGCTGCCCCACCCCCTCTCAGCAGATTCCTTCAGTCCGGTCTTCACCTTACCCCACCAGTCCATGGAATCTTTGTTTAGTCTGGCTAAGGGTGAGAGTCAGGATACAAAGGCATGGCTGGGTCAACTTAGAAGAAATTGCATCCTTCCACAGCCTTCTCACATTACACCTGGACCTGCCTTCTGAAACTTAAGAACTAAGAATTGGCCATGTTTTTCTTTGGCTTCCCCTGGAAAACCTTTCCCTTAGTCAATGAGTGGCTTGCTCCTGGCTGGCTTGGCTACAGTCAGAGCCTCAGTGTATGAGTTAGTTCGCTGAAGTGTGGGTATTGGGAGGTGGGGAGGGGACAGATGTTCAATCAGCTCCCATTCCTGCTCTAACCTCTGAGCCCTCTCCTTCCCCACTCTGCTCCAGCCATGCTGGCCTCTGCTGTTCCTCAAACTGGGGGGCCTGGCTCCGCACTCAGGGCCTTTGCACTTGCCGGCCCCTCTACCTAGATCCCCTTCTCTCCACACGGCTTCCTCCCTCACCTCCTTCGCATCTTTGCTCAAGGGTCACCTCTCAGGGGTCGTCTGATTCCTCTGACTGTCCTGTTTAAAACGAACCTCCTCACTGCCCACATCATCTAGCCCCTCCTGTAGCCTTTTCCCACTTTTATTTCCTCCATAGCACTTATTGCTGCCTAGCATGTTTTATATTTTATCTGTTTTTATGTTTTTTTGTCTGTCTCCCCATGCACACTAGAAATACAAGTTCCATGAAGGTGGGGATTTTTTTTCTGTTTTGTTCACCATTGTATCCTCAGCATCTAAAGCAGTGCTTGCCACATGGTTAAGTGTTCGAATATTTTTGAATGAACGAGTGTATGTTACCTCGCCATGAGTGTGGGAGTGCTATCATAGTAAGAGAACAGAGCTCTAGGGGAGCTCATGGCAGGGGCTCCTACCTCTAACTTGATGATGGGAGCTGGGGCAGGGGGCAGTTCTGGTCAGGGAAGGCTTCCTGTAGGAAGTGGCATCTGAAGAATGTCAGCTGGGCCCTGCCTACCCAACATCCCCTGTGGTTCCATTGTTAGTGCTTTCACACACGGGCTTGGTGGAGATGGGAGTCTAAAGGCCAGGTATCTGGTCATAGCCCAGCTCCTAAGTCTCCACCCTCTTTAGGCTTCTGTCTACCGTCTCACAATCAGAAGCACTGAGCCAAAGACAACCCCTAAGCTCTGCCGATCTATGATGACGCTTTTGTTCTCTCCTCAATGCACAATCCTCAGAGACAAGCTATTTTTGGAGACAACGTCATCGTGACTAGTAAGATAAACAGCATTGGCCCTTGCTGATGGCCTCATTCAGAAAAGCAGCATCTACATAAGAAGCTTCCAGAACTGCTCGGGAGCAGAGGAGAGTGCTAAAACCTGGCGACAACCCTCACATATAGTGCCAGCTGCTTCTGATGAAAGCATGTTTGTGTCTCTGCCAAACACCACCTGAAATCCGGCAACCACTTACACCTGTATGTCATGCCCCCATTTGTTCTTTCATTTAGTCTACAAATGATTGTTGATCTGGGAGCCAAAGAAACAAAGGCAAATAAAACGCAGCCTTTGCACTCATGAAAATTTCAGTCTGGAAGAGGAGGTTGGACATTCCCTCCAAGCAAGAATTCTGAAGGGACACAGACATCGTCAGTACCATTGGAGGCATGTAAGTAAAGGGCTTTGGGAATTCAAGGGAGAAAGGATGCAGGTTGAAGCCCTAACCTTCGATGTGATGGTGTTAGGAGGTGGGGCCTTTGGGAGGTAATTAGTTTAGCTGAGGTCATGAGGGTAGGGCCTCCACGATGGGATCGGTGCCCTTATAAGAAGAGGGAGAGACACCAGCGCTTCCTCTCTCCACCATGGGAGGACACAGTGAGAAGGCAGCCACTTGCAAGTCAGGAACAGGGGCCTCAGCAAGGACAGGGTCTGCTGGCACCTTGATCTTGGACTTCTAGCCCCCAGAACTGTGAGAAAGAAATGTCTGCCACCCAGTCTGTGGAGTTTGTTTGGCAGCCCGAGCTGACGAATACAGGAGGCTCTAAGAGGTCAGAGATGAGAACCTGGATGAGGAGGAGTCTAAAAGAGGTGAGAGATGTGAGAGGTGACAGGGTGGGTGTGTAAAGGTCTGGCCCAAGCAGTTGCATGTCCAAAGTGATGCCAGAGCACAGTTTTCCTGCGACAGGCTGAGCAGGTACGGGAATCCCCACCTGACAGACCAGGAAGCTGAACCGCTAAAAGTTCCTTTCCCAGGTCACATGGCTGATGAAGGGGAAAGTCAGAACAAGACTCCACACTGCCTGGCCCCAACGTAGAATTTGTTCTCTCCTACTGGATCTGTCTGTGTGATAGATGTGTTTCAAGCCTAGATTCCAATCAAAACATAGCTTGGAAAGTGGCGGTACACCCTGGTCCTTAGGGCTGAGTTCAAACCCTGGCTCTGCTATTCCTCAGCTGTGTGGTCCCAGTGAAGTGATTTAACCTCCCTAAGCCTCAGTTCCCACACTAGTAAGACTGCCATGATAGAATCTTCTTCACACAGTTGCTATGAGGAATAAATGAGCCAGTGCTTGGAACTGAGAAGTGTTGGGCGTATAGGAAATGCTCAACTAGTAATAGTGATTAGGTCAGTATCCTCACTGTGAGGAAACAGGGAAAACCTAGGGTCTCAGCATTGGCCAACAGGAAAGTTAAAAGCTTTTGTCTGAACCAGGGTTAACAGGTGTTAGAGGGTTCTCTTCTAAAGCTACATTATGTCCACACTCCAACTCTTCCGAGAGAAGTCCTATCTGGGGAGAACTGACAATAAAAGAAAACCAGGAGAAAATGAATAGTGCATTCAGATCATCCGAGTAGGGGCAGATGCTCCCAGGGCCTGGTGAGCAAATCTCGGTGGCAGAACTAGATTCAGGAGCTGGACTCACAAGGAGGCTTCTAGTCTAGGGGCTCTCACACTCTTGGACTGCAACCCACAGGATGGAACACTGCACACTGCAACTCAGTACATGTAGATATAGATATACAGATATCAAGGTTTCTCAGTCTCCTCACTGTTGAAATTTTGAGTTGGATAATTCATTGCTAGGGAGTGGGGAGGGGGCTGTCTTGAGAATTTTAGGATATTTAGCAGCATCCCTGGCCTCTACCCACTCGATGTCAGTAGCATTTCCTGCCCTCTTCAGTTGTGACAATTAAAATTGTCTCCAGACATCTCCAAATGTCTCCTGGGAGACAAAATTGCCCACAGTTGAAAACCACTAATGCACGCAGATATAAGAAACAAAAGTTTCATAAAATTTATCCTTACTTACAAAATGTACTCTGATATTTCTCATTTTGTATTATTAGATGTCACTTTTTTAAAAGTGCCAATTGTGGCTCACTAACTTAATTTCACAGTGCAAGAACCGTAGTTTGAGGAACACTGTTCCAGAAGAGGCTTTCTGCTTATCCCTGGCCTTCAGAAACTCAGTTGTAACTATTTTCCAATGTCACCTGTCCTTCCCAGAGGGGAACCCTTATTGAGAATTGGGAAGATGTTTGGGTTGGGAAAGTTACATATCATCTTAGGATCTCTGTCCCACCCTCTGTAAAATGGAGATCAAATGCCTACCTCAAAGGCTTGGGTGGACAGCAATGAGATAATCCCTAGAATAAGCACTATCTCTGAGCAATTGCTATGTGCCGGGCACTGTGCTAGGGGGTTTACACACATTTTCTCATTTAATTCTCATAGCATTTCTATGAACAAGGGACTATGTTTACCATTACTTTATAGATGAGGAAACTGAAGCTTGGAGAAGCTAAGGATGCAGACTTCGGAAGATGTGGTGGTTTTAAAATATTTCTGCAGGTTCTTCTTATTAAAAGGTGAAGTCTAATTATTCACTCCTTGAATAGAATGCAGCAGAAGTGACCCCGTGGGACTTCCAAAGTCATGTAACATAATTCAATCCCCATGTCTTTCTCTCTTGGGATGCTTGCCCTTGGAACCCACCTGTCATTTTATGAGGAAGCCCAGGCCACATGAAGAGGCCACAGTAGATGTACCTGCCAGCCGAGGTCCCAGCCAACAGCCAGCCTCAACCACCAGACACGTAAGTGACCCTTGAGTGAGAACCACCCAGCTGAGCTCAGTTAACACCCAGCATCATGATAGATAATAATGAAGGACTATTGCTGTTTTGCACCACCAATTTTGCTTTACGGCAACAGATAACTCGTAAATAAGGGAAGACCTAAGGTTTCCACTTAGACAGTATGACTCTGGAACCCACACTTATAACCATTAGCCAGGAAGGGTTTGTACTTTGTGGTTTGATTTTTTCCCCCAGCTTTATAGAGGTATAATTGACAAGTTAAAATTGTATATATTTAATTGTATTATATTTAATTGTATATATTTAATACATGATGTATTTTGTTTGTTTGTTTTATTCTTTAAATTAAACTTTATTTAATGATAGATTTTTTCTTTTTTTTAAACATCATTACTTTATAGATGAGGAAACTGAAGCTTGGAGAAGCTAAGGATGCAGACTTCGGAAGATGTGGTGGTTTTAAAATATTTCTGCAGGTTCTTCTTATTAAGAGGTGAAGTCTAATTATTCACTCCTTGAATAGAATGCAGCAGAAGTGACCCCGTGGGACTTCCAAAGTCATGTAACATAATTCAATCCCCATGTCTTTCTCTCTTGGGATGCTTGCCCTTGGAACCCACCTGTCATTTTATGAGGAAGCCCAGGCCACATGAAGAGGCCACAGTAGATGTACCTGCCAGCCGAGGTCCCAGCCAACAGCCAGCCTCAACCACCAGACACGTAAGTGACCCTTGAGTGAGAACCACCCAGCTGAGCTCAGTTAACACCCAGCATCATGATAGATAATAATGAAGGACTATTGCTGTTTTGCACCACCAATTTTGCTTTACGGCAACAGATAACTCGTAAATAAGGGAAGACCTAAGGTTTCCACTTAGACAGTATGACTCTGGAACCCACACTTATAACCATTAGCCAGGAAGGGTTTGTACTTTGTGGTTTGATTTTTTCCCCCAGCTTTATAGAGGTATAATTGACAAGTTAAAATTGTATATATTTAATTGTATTATATTTAATTGTATATATTTAATACATGATGTATTTTGTTTGTTTGTTTTATTCTTTAAATTAAACTTTATTTAATGATAGATTTTTTCTTTTTTTTTAAACATCTTTATTGTAGTATAACTGTTTTACAATGGTGTGTTAGTTTCTGCTTTACAACAAAGTCAACATGATGTTTTGATATAAGCATACACTGTGACATGCTTACCACAATCAAGCTAATTAACATATCTAACGCCTCACATGTTACCTTTTTGTGTGTGTGGCAAGAACACTCTCTTAGCAAATTTCAATTATACAATACAGTATTATTAACTATAGTCACCATGGTGTATGTCAGATCTCCAGAACTTATTCATCCTGCATAACTGAAACTTTGTATCCTTTGACCAACATCTCCCCATTTCCCACACCTCCCAGCCCCTGGCAACTACCATTCTACTCTTTGTTTTTGTAAGTTGAATGTTTTTAGATTCCATATGTAAGTGAGATCATGCAGTATTTGTCTTCTGTGTCTGGCTTATGTCACTTAGCATAATGTCCTCCAGGTTCATCCATATGGTTGCAAACGGATTTCCTTCTCTTTCAAGGCTGAATAATAGTCCTGGGTGTGTGTATAAATTTTTTTTCTCATTGTTCTGGAAGCCAGAATTCAGATCAAGATGTTAGCAGGGTTGATTTCTTCTGCGGCCTCTCCGCTTGGCTTGTAGATGGCTGTCTTCTCCCTGTATGCTCACACAGTCTTTCCTCTGTGCCTGTCTGTGTCCAAATGTCCTCTTCTTCTGAGGACACCAGTCATATTGGATTAGGGTCCACTCTAATGACCTCATTTTATATTGCTGACCTCTTTAATGACCCTATCTCCACATACAGTCACATTCTGAAGTAGTGGGGGTTAGAACTTCAATATATGAACTTGGCAGAGAGGGGCGGGCAGCAGCGGGGAGTACACAATTCAGTCCTCAACAGGTACCCCAAGAACCCTAGGACTAAAGCCAAAATGTTAGAACACATCAGTGAGGTAGACATTATTATTGTCTCATTTTTAGGCTTAGAGTAGTTTAAGTAACTAGTCCAAGATTAGGTGGTTTCCAGGTGGCAAAGCCAGAATTTGAATTGAGCAGCTCCTCTGACTTTGCTCTACACACCCCTTACCTGGAACAACCTTCTTTGTATGTTGAAGGAAGCACCTCTCACCTTCCTGCTTCTCCAAGCTCCCTACTCCTTCCCTCTGACTCTGCCCTGTCTCTGGTCTTGAGCTTTTAGAAAACAAAAGCCGGGAAACCTTGCAAGCTTCTCCTGCTTCCGCCATCCATGCCTCACTGGAAGGAATGAAGCACAAAGCCTACTGTCTGCTTGAATGAAGGGAAAGGACAGAAAGGCCTGGGGCAGAAACATGAATGAAAATCACAAATATCACCCAGTCACTCACGACCCAAATGTCCAATCAATCCCCATCCAAAGGGTGAATCCAGCCACTTAGATGCTCCGCATGCGTGATACACGTCAGGATGAAGCTCACTGACTCCACACCTGGCTGAGGAATCCAGTCCACACAGCTAATCTAGCTCAAGACCATCCCTTATGAGCTTCTGCAAAGCAGGGATTGATGAGGAAGCACCTGCTGCAGCATCAGGGTTGAAGCAGCCTCCTTCCATCCCTCCCTAGCTGACCCCAGGACAAGCCAGCAGGTTTCACAGGAAGGGGCTCCCAGGGCAGAGACTGGTGGCTGTCCTGACACAGCAGAGTCAGCAGGGCTTCCCCCTTCCCAACCGGAACACTCTGCTGCCCCAGAGAGCCCGAGAGGCTGGCCAGCCCCTGGCTGTGTTGCACCCAAGGAAACACCTGGGCAGCATTCTCCCCCTTACCTGCCTCCCACTTGAAATCACCTACACGGAGATGTCAGAAGGCACTGGATCTTCCCCACTTCAAGGTTCAAGCCCCAGCTATTCCAGCACAGTTGTCCTTGAGCATTGTCCCTAAGGTCTCTGAGGGACCGGTGTTCTTTCAACCATTTGCCACATGTTGCTGAGGCCTCCTCCAAGCCAGGCATGCTTAGGATACAGTGGTGAGTAGACAGAGCCAGCCAGCCTCTCTGCCTCGGCGATGGGGGATGTGGCAGGAGTGCCAGCCGAATGGAAACTGGAATTCACAGTCCGCCTGTGCCTCCTGCGCCGGTGGGCCAGGGGCCCTCCCCAGCATCTGCTGGGCATGAATTGACATGCAGGAAATCAAAGGAGTCTACAAGGGCAATTGTGTAGGTGGGCAGCAGGGGACAGAGACAATACTCTCTTTTTCCCAGCATCACGGTCTCTACCGCTCTCCCTCTGCAGGCCTACAGTGCCTGCCCTCCAGCTGCCAACCTACTGCTTTATTTCCCTTGACAGAACCCCCCTTCGTGTTTACACTCCATGTCTTCACTTGCTCTCCCCCGTTTTGTCTCCCATCCTTTGTACACAGGCTTTCATCCCCACCTCTCCCCGGGAACCGTGCTTGTCGTGAAGGGTCTCGGTGCTGCCAAAGCCAAGCCTTTTCTCAGTCCTCATCTTCCCGCACCTCTCAGCAGCATTTAGCACAACTGATCAGGCTCCTCTGTACTTTTAAGCACTTCTTTTGCACAGTTTCCGAGCTCGCTGACCACTCCTTCTCAGCAGAGAGCCTTCTCATCTTCCCATCCTCTCGGTGTTGAAGGTCCCCACTGCTCCGTCCTTGGATCTTCCTCTTCCCTCCCCGGTGACTGTATCCACTCCCGTGGCATTAAAATCTATCCACACCGTGATGACTCCCAAATCATGTCACCAGCCCAGGCCTTTCAGAGGCAGCTCAAACTTAACATGCTCCCAACTGACCTCTTGGTTCCTCCCGAATCCCAGTAACTGTATCACCGTTCATTCACCTGATTACACAAACCAGATATCCCAGAGTCTCTTTGACTTCCCCGTGGATCTCAAACCCCACATCAACCATCAAAAGGTTTGATGGCCTCTTTTGCAAAATGTATCTGGAATCCATCCACTTCTCAGCACCGCCACCATCACTTTCTCCAGCAGTTGCCTCTCAACTCAACTCCCTGCTTCCCCCTTAGAAAACTGTCCATCTGTACCACCCTCCCCAGCTGCAAGAATGGTCCGTTTGAAAAGTAAGTGAGACCATGCCCCTGCTCAGACACTCCAATGAGTTCCCACTACAAGAAATCCACACTGCATGCAGTGCTCTGCTCCCCCATTTCTCCTCCCACCTCCTCTGCTAGACTCTCCCCTGCCTCAGCTCTAGACACACACTGGCCCCTTGATGAACGCACCAGGGTTATGCCTTTCTTAGGGTCTCTGCCCTTGTTGTTCCCTCGGCCTTTGCTACTCCAGATATTTACAGTTTTCACCCCTTTGGGACTCAGTTCAGATGTCACCACCTCAGAGAAGCCTTTGCTGATCACTGGTTCTAAAATAGATCACTCATCACTGTAGCTCCTTACCTGGCTTTCCTTATTTTATAGCACTTATCAAGAGCTGACCTGTTTGTTTACTTATTTATTTATGGGCTGTGTCCTCCATTAGAAGGTGAACTCTACCTGGGCAAGAGCTTGATGCCTTGTATTTCCTTCTGGATCCCCAGATCAGAGAATAGCAACTGGCATATAGCAGGCACTCAGTAAATAGTTGTTGAATGAATGAATAATGTTTTGGTATCTGGTCCCTGGCCAGCCCTCAGGGAGTGTTGTGCCAGTGCTGCCTTTTCCCAGCTGTGAGACTGATGATGAGCATCTCTTTCCAACTTTGCTTAAAAATCTGCAGTGATGGGAATATTTATACCACAGAAATCGGTAAACATGACAAATCAGGGCTTTGATTTTTCTGTTTTGGAAAGCAGTTTACCAGTACACCACTTCTAATCTCTGAAGAAGCTCTTTCCTCAAAGAACTCTGGGACACTGGGAGCCCAGGCAGCGCTACCTCTGGGCCCTGATGACAAAATCTGATCCTGAGTTAGAAACGGAAGCATTCTGTTTGGAACAAAGCTTGGTTTGGGTGCTGTGAGACCTAAAGGGAAGACACCTCCATCTGGCCTTGAGGGTTTGCAGCTTTGAGTGGGTGAGAACTTAACCCCACAGGAGAGGGTGAGCTCTGGAAGCACCAGGAGAAGGAGCTGCACTGGTTACACTTGTGGCTACTTTTTCATGCAGCTTGCAGGAAGCAGTTATTACGGAGGTGGGGGGAGAAAAGGAACTCACAGGGGCTCCAGAAATATTGGGGGAGACTCAGAGGGCCTGAGGTTTGATAGATGGGGGGTTACTAGGCAGAAATATTGATTATACTTATTCGTATGACCAAATTTGCACCCTCTGACGGGTGGGACTAGAGCTAGCCCAGTTTGGAAGGACATGGGCACTCAGAGGCTGGTTCTTATATCTGAGCTGCCAGCTTTTGGTACACAGAGCTGGAGCTGTGGTTCTCGGACTCAGAGGGTAGAAGAACTACTCAGGGGCTTATTAGAAATACAGACTCAGCGCTACCACCTCTGGCCTCCTCCATCTGATTTAGTAAAGCTCCGCAAACTGCATTTTAAGCAAATGATCTAGGTGGTCTGTAGATAACATGTTAAGAAGCACTGTACTTTAACATGCACCCCGTCAGGTAAAGGATCAGATTTTACTCCCCTCCAGATCCCCTACAGGGTCTACTGTCTTCGGGGACCCACTTGGGTAAACACTGAGTTGGAAGAGCCATTCCTCTCTCCCCTAGTCACTGACTTTTGTCTGCCACCTGCCTTAAGCCCAGGTGGCTTCAGAGAAAGGGAACCTCTCATCTGACCCTTCTGCCCCAGACTGTTGACCTCCCCACCCCTGCCTCCAGCGAGGAAGAAGCCAGGCCTGGGGGTAAAAGGGCGATGCTGTAACAAGCTCGGGGAGACGGTTTCCAGAAACCAAACAGCAGCTGTTTTCATGCCTTTTCAGTCACACCAGGAAGTTTCAATTTCCTCCTCTTGCAGGCTCATAAACATTTGCCGTTCGGTTTCTGTGTTTTCTGCAACTGCCCGAAGCTACCTTCGCCATTCCGGGCGGGGGCGCAGTGCACGCCCAGGTGCGCGGGGCTCTCCTGCGGGCGCCCGGGGCCGGGGCCGCCGCCGCATCTCCATCTGCGCGCAGCAGAAATGAAGCCTCCCGGGGCCTCTCCTTGACGCCCAGAGCCGGGCTTCCTTCCTCTGTACGTGCAGAGACGGGGAAACAGTTCTTTAGACACCGCAGTGACCGAGACCGCTCCACGGCCCCTTCCCCTGAGCTGGTGCTGGGAGTGGGGCAAGCGCGGCGGTGAGGCGGACCCGGGCGCCACCTGCCGTCCAACGCGCCTAAGCGACGGGAGTGTGAACGCGCCAAGTTGCTTTGCAATTCACTGGCCTCCCCAGGATTCAAGTCAAAGAGACGGAAGTGCACGAAACACCAAGGGAATGGATTTACTGAACTTCTTCCCTGTACCCGACAGGTAGGTGTACATCTGAGTCCCTTTCTGGAGAGCTTTGGGACTAGTGAGGAAGATCAGATTCAGACTGCATTTTTCTCCCTGGGCTATACAGAGACGTGCCAGGGACTTCACAAAACTATGGGATAAATGTGGGGCATCTCCTGGAGCGCCAGTTTTATGGGGTGAGACAAGAATTAAAACACTTTTAATATAAAACTAGAATTTTAAGATAAACAAGGGACTTTAAAGAAATTTTCCTCTCCCTATAGCCACTTGCAGTTGACCTCCCCAGACATTCTGGGCTCTGCATTCACTCTCTCCTGCTGTTAGGGATTTTTTAGTGGGAAAATCTGAGAAGCTCTAGATAAAGAAACAGGAGCTGTTGAAGAAGCAGTGGAAAGTGCAGTTAGGTAAGCCTTGACTACATGGAGGCCTCCAGGGAGAAGGTGAGGCAGGGGCGTCCAGGAAGACTGCTGAGGACGGGGAGCTGCAGCCCACCTGGAAGGATTTGGAAAGGCAAAGTGGAGGGGAAGTGAGGGGAGAGGATGGGAGGGTATTCCTAGAGGGAGAGACAACAGAAACACAACCTAGCTGGTCCCCACTGTGTCAGTGGAAAAAGTGGGCGGCGTGGCTGTGGCGTTCTGGAGGCCTCTGAAAGCACAGCAGGAAATATTTTTTAAATTGAGAATCTGTTGAGAGTATGAAGACAAAGGCAACCTCATACAGTGCTAAGGGGCGATCTTAGTGCAGACATTTTGGAGGACAGTTTGGCGATATCTGAAACATTTCAAGTAAACATTCCTTCAGCAGAGCACTTGTAGGCCTCTGACCCACGGGGAGACTCTTACAAGCCCACAGGGATGTACAAGGATGTTTACTGCAGCTTTGTCTGTAGAAGGGAAAAATGGAAATGATGTAACTGTCCATCCAGAGAAAAACGCTTAGATAGATTATGCATATCCCCACTGTGAAATGCAACGTGGTAGTTAGCAAGAATGAGGTCCCTGGCTGTATACTGACATAGAAAATCTCTAAAATGAGGTGGACACTATGGAAAAGGTAGATTACATGACCATACAAAAAGTTTCATTCCACTTACGTACATTTTAAAGCTGTATGTTTGAATGTATGATTCTCAGCAGGAAATGGGAATGAGAGTATGTACTAGGGAAAAAAAGAGGAGCAGAGAAGGTCTTCTCTTTTTATTTCATATATTCCCTATCTTGGCTTTTTTGTATACAGAAAAAATATATATATATTCCTAAAGTACGCTAAGGTTTTTTTTTTTTAAGTGTGGTCAAATACACATAACATAAAATTTACCATCTTATCCATTTTTAAGTGTACAGTTCAGTGGTGTTAAATATATTTACATTTCACACTGTTGTGCACCAATCTCCAGAACTTTTTCATCTTGCAAAACTGAAACTCGTTCAACAACAGTTCATCCACCCTCCACCTCCCCGCCCCTGCCCCTGGCAACCACCATTCTACTTTCTGTTTCCGTGAGTTTGACTAGTCTAGATACCTCTTGTACAGTATTTGTCTTTTTGTGATTGGCTCATTTCACCTACCATAATGTTCATCCATTTTGTAGCATATGTCAGAGTTTCCTTTTTTTAAGGCTGAAGAATACTCCTTTGTATGTATATACCACAATTTGTTTATCCATTCATTCACTGATGAACATGTGGGTTGCTTCCATCTTTTGGCTTTTGTGAAGAATGCTGCTATGGACATCGGTGTATAAATACCTCTTCAAGACCCAGCTTTCAATTCTTTTACATATATATATCCATAAATGGAATTGCTGAATCATCTGGTAATTCTAATTTTTTGAGGAACTGCCATACTGTTTTCCATAGCGACTGCACCATTTTACATTCCCACTAACAGTGCCCAAGGGTTCCAGTTTCTCCACATCTTCACCAACAGTTGTTATTTTCTGTTTTTTGTTTGTTTGTTTTTTTAAATAGTAACTATCTGAATGGGTATGAGGTGATATCTCATTGTGGTTTTGATTTGCATTTTCCTAATGGTTAGTGAAGCTGAGGATCTTTTCACATACTTGTTATCCGTTTGTATATCTTCTTTGGAGAAACGTCTATTCAAGTCCTTTGCCCATTTTTAAATTAAATTATTTTTTACTGTTGAGTTTCAAGTAAGTTTTTTTTTAATATAAATTTTTTTTTTTTAATTTACTTATTTTTGGCTGCGTTGGGTCTCTGTTGCTGCGCGCAGGCTTTCTCTCTAGTTGCGGTAAGCGAGGGCTACTCTTCGTTGTGGTGCACGGGCTCTAGGCGTGCGGGCTTCAGTAGTTGCAGCACATGGGCTCAGAAGCTGTGTCTCACAGGCTCTAGAGCACGGGCTCCGTAGTTGTGGCGCACAGGCTTAGTTGCTCCACCGCATGTGGGATCTTCCCAGACCAGGGCTCGAACCCGTGTCCCCTGCATTGGCAGACGGATTCTTAACCACTGTGCCACCAGGGAAGCCCCTCAAGTAAGTTTTTATGTCAGTTTTATTGGGGTATAATTTATATAAAATAAAACTCACTCTTGGGGGAGATAAACTAGGAGTTTGGGATTAACATATACATACTACTATGTATAAAATAGATAACAAGGACCTACTGTATAGCACAGGGAACTATATTCAATGCCTTTTAATAACCTATAATGGAACAGAGTCTGGAAAGGAATATATATATACATATATATGTGTGTATATATGTGTGTGTGTATATATATATATATATATATATATATATATATATATCTGAGTTACTTTGCTGTACACCTGAAGCTAACACAACATTGTAAATTAACTATACTTCAATTTTTTTAAAATGGTTTAAAATAATTTTTTAACTCTTTTTTTAAGAGTATGGTCTGATAAATTTTGACAAATGTATGCATTCGTGTAACCAATACCAAAATCAAGATGTAGGAGATTTTCAACACTCCCCAAATTTCTCTCATGCGCCTATGCAGTCAATCTCTTCCCACTTTCAGTCCTAGAAACCACTGATTTTCCCTACAGTTTTCCCCAGTGTCATATAGATGAAATCCTCTCTGGAGGAGCTAAATATGGGAAACCTGAGTCTTATTCCCCTCATCAGACCCCGTGTCTCTCTTTCTTTTTTATTTTATTTTTGAATTTTATTTATTTATTTTTTATACAGCACGTTCTTATTAGTTATCTATTTTATACATATTAGTGTATATATGTCAATCCCAATCTCCCAATTCATCACACCACCACAACCCTACCCCGCTTCTCCCCCTTGGTGTCCAGACCCTGTGTCTCTCACAGTGGGATCTTGTGAGCTGCTTGGAGGTCTTTCTAGCATCTGAAACACAAAACTTTTTCATATGTATATAATGTTCTGTATCTGGCTTTGTCCACTTAGCATTATGCTTTTCATTCATGTTTTGCATGTATCAGTAATTCATTTCTTTTTTATTGATGAGTGGCATTCCATTGTATGGATATACCACCATTTGTTTATTAATTCCCCAGTTTATGGACATTGGGTTGTTTCCAGTTTGGGGGTATTATTAATAAAACTACTGTAAACATTTGCCTACAGGTCTTTGTGTGTGAATGTATGTCTGTTTTCCTTTCTTTTGGGTAGATACCTAGCAGTGAGTTTGCTGAGTTGTATGGTAACTTTATCAAAACCGCCAAACTGTTTTCCAAAATTGCTGTACCATTTGCATTCCTGCCAAGAATGTGTGAGATTTCTAGAAGCTCCACATCCTCACCAACATCTGGTATTGTTAGTCCTTTCAAATTTAGTCATTCTAGTAGGTGTATAGTTTCCCTTGTGGCTTTAATTTGCATTTCCCTAATGACTAATGATATTGAACATCTTTTTTGTGTTATTTGCCCTCCGTACATCTTCTTTGGTCATGTGTCCAAATCTTTTGCTCATTCTCATTGTTTTTTTGAATCTTCTTTTTCATATTTAAGAGTTCTTTATCTATCTTAGGCCCAATTCTTTTAATATATATGTGCTTTGCAAATATTTTCTCCCAGTTTGTCTTGTCTTTTCATTTCATTAACAGTGTTCATGCTTTTTATTGTCCTATAAGTAAATTTTGAATTTAAGAATCAAGCAAACCTGGCAGACAACCCTGCATGCTTGATGAGGCTTTGGGGGAGGAAAAGTTGGTCCTTGAGCAAAGGAATGCAGAGAAAGGAAAAATTTGTCCTTCTTCATTGGGAGGACCGAATGGAAAAGAGAGAAGACAATTGCTCCGGGTTCAAGCAACGTCCAAAGCTTCGTTGGCTGACTCTGCTCTGCAAGCAGAGTGAAGGTGGAGCTCCCCGACAGGATCAAATAATGACATGAATAAATGTGTAACTGCAGACAGGGGTGAGTGTTAAAAAGGCAAGATGCACAGTGCTCTGACAGCTGAGGACCAGGCCCCTGGCCTGGTGGGGGGTGGCTTTCCTGAGGAAATGAAGCCTGAGCTAAGCTTTGAAAGGGTGAGAAGGGAGCATTCCAGGCAGAGGGAAGAGTCCACGCTCTGGCAAGAGGATGCTTTCTGAAAGGCCAGGGCGGATGGTGCTGATTGAAAGGCAGACAGGGACCAGACCATGCAGGGTCTGGAGGACTTTAGGTGGTTTTTTTTGTCTTCATCCTAAGAGATTGGGATCAAAAAAGTGGGTGATGTGATCAGATGTGCATTTTGGAAAGATTCATTTGGCTGCTGAGTGGAGAATTAATTAGAGAAGAAACGGAGAGTTAGTGCTCCATCAAAGTTAGTTAGTTAGTCCATCTCTCTAAAATGGCCATAATTAAAACAACAACAACAACAACAACAAAAAGCCCAGAAAGTAACATGTGATGACAGTGATATGGAGAAACTGGAACCTCTGTACATTGCTGGTGGGAATGTAAAATGGTACAGCCCCTATGGAAAACAGATTGGCAGTCACTCAGTAACTTAAACATAGAATGACCATTTGACCTGACAATTCCACTCCTAGGTATGTACCCAAAAGAATTGGAAACAGGGACTCAAACAAAAACTTGTACGTGAATGTTCATAGCAGCACTATTCACGATAGCCAAAAGGTGGAAGAACCCAAATGTATATCAGCTGATGCATGGATAAACAAAATGTGGCATATCCATACAATGGAATATTATTCAACCATAAAAAGGAATGAACAGTACTAATACATGCTGCAACATGGATGAACCTTAAAAACATCATGCTAAGTGAAAGAAGCCAGATACAAAAGGCCAGATGTATGATTCCATTTATATAAAATATCTAGAGTCAGCAAATCCATAGAGACAGAAATCAGATTAGTGTTTGCCAGGTCTAGGAGAGGGGGAAATGGGGAATGACTGATAATGGGTACAGGGAGGACTCTGGGGTGGTGAAAGTGTTCTGGAACTAGATAGTGGTGATGTTTGCACAAAATTGTGAATATACTAAATGTCACTAATAGTAAATTTCATGTTATGTGTATTTTACTATAATAAAAAATTTTAGTTTGTCCTCATATCCCCTCATCTATGCAGGAAGGAAGTTGATTTCATTACATGCTTCTGGTCCTAACTTTTTTTTTTTTTTAATTATTTATTTATTTATTTTTGGCTGTGTTGGGTCTTCGTTTCTGTGCGAGGGCTTTCTCTAGTTGCGGCAAGCGGGGGCCACTCTTCATCGCGGTGCGCTGGCCTCTCACTGTCGCGGCCTCTCTTGTTGCGGAGCACAAGCTCCAGACGCGCAGGCTCAGTAGTTGTGGCTCACGGGCTTAGTTGCTCCGCGGCATGTGGGATCTTCCCAGACCAGGGCCCAAACCCGTGTCCCTGCATTGGCAGGCAGATTCTCAACCACTGCGCCACCAGGGAAGCCCTGGTCCTAACTTTTTAAGATGCCATAACTGCTCAGCTTGTGTACTTTGCACTCTGACCACCCACAGGATGACTTAAGTCAAACACTGAATAGGCAATAATATTAGACCATAAAATGAGGAAGTACTCTTTTCAGTGTCTTTTAGTCCTTCCCATTACGTCACATTGAAAGTCTGACTTTGATACTAGTAAAGCCCTAACACCACCTCTAACACTTTCTCTCAACCTCTCTCTCTCTCTTCCTCCCTCCCTCTCTTGTTTAAGTACAGAGAAAGCACACCTCAGGCGCAGCCCTTTAGGCAGGCAGCCTCAGAGCTCAATTTTAATCATATTGTTTTGTTTTCATTGTATTTACTTTTGCTGAAAACTTCTCTTTAGAGCAAGTGGCACTAGTATTTCAACTATGCAGATGACATAAAATTTTTCTTTTAAAATAGATTTTATTAAGTGGGGAAATTATTTTTAAATATATATTTTAAAATAATAGGGGACCACAGAAATAGCAAAAATCATGGAGTGGCTATGCTAATGACTGAAGTCTGGGGAACAGTACACTGTTCAATTACTGCTGCTACTTCTCAGGATCTAGAGGCCATCAAACCTGTGGAAATTATGGGCTGTGGACAAAGTTCTGGCTAAGACTCGGCTAGTACCAGCCCTCACCCATCCCCCACCCTGTCACTGTGTCACTGTGATGGAGCAAGGGAGTGAGCCAGGGAGGCCTGCGGCTTGGAGATTAAAGCTGAGGAGACAGGAACTGGCTTCTCATCCAAGGCCCTTGAAGCTGACCTTGAGGCTAACTGGGGACTCAGCTGTGACTCCCTCACAGAAATCCTCAGCAGGGGAAGGGATGGATGAATGGTGAAAAGAATCAATCAACGTGATCAGACTCACTGCTTCTCAAACCCCACCTCATCCTCCCAAAGTGAGAGGATCTGTTAGAAACAGGTCTTCCTGAGTTGTGCTCACCCTGCTGGTCCTAGTTACCCTCCCAAGAGGATGCTACTGGCAGAGTCCGTTCCTGTGAGAACAGGTCATAATAGCTCTCCAAGCAGCCTCCACAAGCACTCAGACTTCTTCTCATCATTCATCCTATTCAAGGAGTCCCTCAGAGCAGGGATTACTAAGAAGCCCCCAAATAAGTACTGTTTCTAAATCTAAGATCTAAAGGGCTGTTCATTTTAAGGTATAATAAAAGCAGCTCTCTGTGCTTTAGTTCTTAGAAAAATCTTCCTAGGTAAAACATTTTGAGGAGTTTCCAATGTCCTTCAAACTGATGCTTTGAGAGCCCCAGGACTTTAGCGTAGACAGCTGGGTTAAATAGCAAACCAGCTCTGTAGCTTCCTGAGGGGAGGGAGGATCTATAAGAAATGCTAAAACATCGCTGGGATAAATTAGTGGGAAAGTTCATTGGTCTCATTCCTGCTCTAAAAGGCAGTTCTCGATGGGGAGATTTTGTTTTTAAATCCACTCTCTCCTAACATAGACCTAACTCTGTACAGTGCACGTGTTTGGTCAGAGTCAACAAAACGCTGGTAATCATGGCAAAGAGTATGTTTCTTAAAGCTCTAGTTCTGCCTGTGCCTGGGAACATTCTCATACAAATGTTTCTTCTCCCTTTAAAAACAGAGTTTAAAAAAAAATAGGTATCAAATGGTGATTATGTTTTGGCTCAAAAGGTATCACAAATCAAGATATAACTTTGTACAACTCCCCAGCAGAACCCAGACAAAAGAAGAACCTCCTTAGCTGAACTCAGCTCCTAGAGTAGAATAGTCCTGTTTACAAACTTGGAAGAGATCGGTAGTAGGAAGCTAAGGGACAAGACTGGAAGGTCAGGCACGGGAGGGGTCCTTGTTGAACCCCGGGACTGTTTGTATGTATCCATCAGCACATGGCCTCACAGGCAGCCCTGTCCTGGGACTCTCCCAGACACGGGAGGGGGAGACCCAAGTTCTACGCACTGATCCAGAAGGAGTGTTAAACTTTCGGTAAGAGACCTCCACCTAGAAAATAGGTCTCAGTCTGTGGGTGTCTTCTGCCCTGAAGTCAGGCGAAAGAGGAGTGGAAGGTAGACAGTTGATGTTGCTTCTTGCTGTTCCTTTTTGCCCACACCAGAAAATAATGAATTTGTTTTCTTCCTAAGTGCCTGGTGGTAAAGAGTGATTAATTCATTTGAACCATGCAGGTGGGGTAGAACTAAAGTATGCTGAAAATAATTGAAGTTAGCCTTACAAAATCAGTGGGCACCTCACCAGAGGTGAAATTTTGAAACTAAATAATGGACCTGTTTATGAGGACTGGATAATTTATTAAATAATCTTAATTTTGTACCCTTTAACCTACCTCCCCAAAAGTTGTCTGATTCAGAAAAATCACAGGAGAGGGTTAACAAGAGAATAAGTACATGGAACAATAAGAGATGCTCCCCTGGATTTTTTTCTTAGAACATTAATAGGCCCTACTGGGTGGTTAATCTATTTCTATGTGTTTTTTTCTTTTTTTTCTTTTGGCCGTGCCGCGTGGCTTGCGGGATCTTAGTTCCCTGACCAGGGATTGAACTCATGCGCCCTGCAGTGGTAGTGCAGAGTCCTAACCATTGGACTGCCAGGGAAGTCCCTATGCATTTGTATTTGTAGAAAATCTGTTCATCCTCATCCTCACTAAACAAAATCTGAAGGGCAAAGTTTGACAATATACTTTTGGAGAGAATGTTGGCAAACATGTATAGTACTCCTTGGGAATGGAAGTGAAGAAAACCTCTTAAGGAGGAAGACACTTCAGCCACCCCTGAGCTAAGGAATTGCAAATGCCGACTGCCTCCTTAGTAAGAGGGGGAAGGAAGAAATAGAGAGGTTAAGCACCATGAAATATTTTGATAAATTGTCCTGCCCATATACTTATATAATGAAGTCAGAGTATTAGTCACCCCAGGCGGCCATAACAACATACCACAGTCTGGGTGGCTTAAATAACAGAAACTTATTTTCTCACAGTTCCAGAGGCTGGAAGTCTAAGCTCAAGGTGTTGGCAATGTAGGTTTCTCCAACGCCTCTCTCCTTGGCTTACAGATGACTGCCTTCTCACCATGTCCTGACATGGCCTTTTCTCTGGCCTACGCATCCCTGGTGTCTCTCTCTCTCTGCTTATACGGTCATCAGTCTTATTGGAGTAGGACCCTACCCTTATGAGCTCATTTAACCTTTATTACCTCCTTAGAGGCTCTCTCTCCAAATATAGTCACATTGGGAGTTAGGGTTTTAACATATGAATTAGGGGGGAAACACAATTCAGTCCATTACAGTGTATGAAAATTTTCTGGAAGGATATGCAGCAAACTGTTGTTAATATCACTTCTGGGGGTGGGGGTGCTGCTGGGATTCCAATGTAGTCGTATTTCTTCTACTGGCATTTTTTTCCTCCTAGCTGAATTTTTTTAGTGATATTATTTTAACAGGTGATGATAAGAGGATATTAATTGGAAGGGGTGCCAAATTTTAGCCTGCCCAGGACACTTACAGAGGCCCAGGCAGCCCTGAGTGTAGAGAGCCATGTGCCTTGCTTCTAGGCCCCATGGCTCAGGAAGCCTACTTTGGAAGGCATTAGCATCCCAAGTGGTCCCCAGTCCATCAGTGCTGGGGAAAGGGATGTCCAAGGAAGCAAAGGACCGGGTGGGGAAATAGCGCCGTCCTGTTGACAAGACCATAGGCCAAGAGTACCACCCGTAGGGCCCCAGCTCTGATGGTAAAGGTCCAGCAGAGTGGCCACAGGAGCGGGGTTGAAGGGGTGTTTGGAGCGGGGTGGAAGGGGTATTCACAGCCCCCTACAACCTCTTCACTCAATCCTCATCCCACATTCTTCCTGTGAAGTCAGCATTGCTGGCAGAAATAACATCTCAAGGGCTTACGCAAGAAATCTGAGGAATAAATGAGAAGTTGCTTTCATCCCCTGAATTTATATAAACCTCCTAATTGCTTCCATGTCTGTGGTTGTTAGCCACTAATTATTAGGTGTTCTGCCTCTGTCAGCATTTTCATAAACTGTTCCTTTCTGTGAGACATGATAAGCATTTAATCAAGGCTGAATTAGAGGCATGTGTACCAGAGGGAGGGGAGAGGGGTGCTGGGGGTAGGTGGGGGGTAGGTAGGAATTGTGAGTGTGGTTTGGAAGCTGTGAGCCAATACAGAAGAAAGAGCACTGAACTGCGAGGCACTGAAACAGTAATAGTAACAACAGCTGCCTTTAACTGTGTACTTGAAATTGGGCCAGGCACTGCGTTATGTTCTCTGTATCCTCTGATCCTCACCAGAAAACCCTGGTGTTGCGCTTACAGACTGAGAAGCTCAGAGACAGTCAGCCACCCAGCCAGCAAGAGCTGTGTGTCAGTGAGGTAGTTGGTTGCACATAACAGAACACAAGTAGCAGTGGCTTGAACAAGTCAGAAGAATTTTTTTTCTGTCGTGTGAGAAGTCTGGGGGTAGGTGACCCAGGCTTAATGCGGCCGCTCCATACCAGGAGGAGAGCCCTGTGTCCCTTCTAGCATTTGCCTGTACTGTCCTTCTAATGTGGACACAATGTTCCAGGCAGGAAAAGGAAAGGGACACGGGCAAAAGGCACATACAGCTGACTCTGTCCCCCTTTTATTTAAGGAGATTTCCAGAAAGTCCCATCTCTGTGTGCTTCCACTGCATCAGGTGGCCATGTTTTTTTGCAAGATGGCTATTGTGTGCCTGATATTGTGCCAGCATTTACATATACTATTGTATTTACTCTTCATAATAGCCCTGTAAGGAAGGCCTTTTCAACCCCTGTGTTCTAGTTTTATCCCTGCTATTACATAGCTAAGCAATCCTAAATAATCACTTTCTGTCTCTGGCCCCCAGTTTTCTCATCTGCTTTATGAAGGACCAGACTAGAGAAGGAGTTCTTAACTTAAGGTCTACAGACCCTTGTCGGGACCATGGATAAAATTCAGAGAGAAGGGTTGTGAATTTGGATGGGGAAAACTATTTCATTCCTATTTTCCCTAACCTCTAGTTGAAATTTAGCATTTCCTTCTATTATGACTGTAGGCAATGGACCACAGTAATATTAGCAGAATCTGTTGTTGGAAGCCAACCTGGAGCCTCTGTGCCATGACAGGGTCATGGAACAACACCAAGACAGCACTGCAGGGCAGTGCTGCGCCCAGGAAGCTGACTACATCTCTTCTGATCTGTTTTGTAATTTTG
>NC_041221.1:153987121-153991101 GCF_002837175.3 Physeter macrocephalus
TAGAATTACTTTAAAAGTACATCTAGAAATATTAGGTACAATCTATTATAAATATCTTCTGAGGTTTTAGTTAAACACCTGATGATGTAATCACTTAGAGTATATAAATCTGACTGTGAGAAAATAAAGAGAGAGAGATCATGCTTGTACATACATAGTGTTATTGATTTATTTAACTTTCCCTCGCCGACGCTGTCCATCCCTCGGGTATTCCTGGACCTGCAGGAGCTGGACTCCCGCAATCTGTGACTTTTTCACCAAAAGAAATCACAGGTATTTTAGAGCATATTATAGTTGCATATTATAGTTGTTTCAGATATGTTATCATTTATGTTCATCACTACCTCAAAATTATGGTACTTATTAGACCTGCCATATTTAATGTGTTAATAAAGAGACATATATTTATATAGATCTACCTTACAAATTTTTTCTCATATTTTAGGAACTATATTTCAAAATAATTTACTTTCTTCATAATCCTGTGTATTTTGCTTTATGCCTTTAAAAACATTTTCTAAGAAGGGGTCCATAGCCTTCAGCAGACTACCAAGGAGTCCATGGAACAAATGAGACAAAGCTTCTGAAATATGAGATCTCTTTGCCCCTCTGGCTGTAAATGAAACTATGCCACTAGCTATCATGGTCATCCTGAACAAGACCCTTCAGCTCTCCATTTCCTTAGTTTTCTCTTCTGTAAAATGAGAATAATACTTGCCTTATCTAATTAAGAACTGCTAGGAGAACCAGAGAAATCTGCACGTGAGCACACACAGATGCAGAGCTTATGCCTTTTCAATTATGCACAGTCAGCTTCTGAAGTACTAAGTAAATGATAAGGGTTATTAAATTATCCAACCTTAGACCTATTTCCCAGAGATGCTGATGTTTTTCTATCACTTCTAGATAAGTGTCCTGAAACAGCCATATATTTTCCTAGTGCCAGAGTGGGATTGAACTAGTATAAAATTCAATAATAAAGGGGAAATTGCACCTTAAATGCACTTGGATGGAACTACTTATGAACACAAGGAGAGAAAATGAGATTTCTCCAATGGGTCATATAACTCCAGTTATCTTAGGCCCTGAAAAACTTAAGCCAATGTACCATGGTTAAAAGAAAAAATCATAGATCAGCCAGTCATTTCCTCTGTAATCTCTAAGTACAGGGATAATTGGACAAATGACAGGAAAATTGAGAAAGTTGGTTTGTTTCATAATCTGTGCCTTTAAAATATCTGTGAATATTTATCAAATATTTATTCATCCAAGAAATCTGCTGAGGTGACCGTAATTAATGTTTTAAATAGCAAAGTAAATATCTACAAATATCTTAACTTGCTAAATCGTATTTTAGAAATGACCTCAAATTATGTTTGGGGTGTTACTTAGTGCTTTCACAGTCTTAAACTCAAAGACACAGGATACTGGGAGGTAGTCAGCTTGGCCAAGGAAGATGGTTCCTAAACAAGCTGGTATTTTGATTGGTTTCCCCAAGGATTTATGGAAATACTTTGGGATGTTTTTGTTGCGGAGGATGTCTGGTTTGCACAATGAAAGCTGCTCTTTTTTTCTGGCTTCGAGAAAACGTCAGTCTGATTCTGGTGTCTGAGCCTCATAGAGAACAACCCAGCCAAAAGTTAGGATTAGGGGAAATTTTTATGCTACTAAAAAAGAAAAAGAAAAGCCTACTTTTATATATATATAAATAAAAACAGAGAATAAACTCTGGTTTTCTTATGATCCTAGTGAGAGATCATTCATTCATTCATTCATTTACTCATTCATTTGTTTACAAGCATTCCTTGACTGCTTACATTTGGCAAGGCACTGTGCCAAGCACAACTGATGTGGCCTTTGCCCTCCTGACACTTACGACTAATGTCGATAACATTAAAAATTTTAAGAGACAGGCTCTGTTCTAGTATTTTACTTACATTAATTCATTTATGCTTCCCAATCACCCTAGAAGGAAAATACTGTTACCCCATGTTACATTACAGATAAGGAATGGGGAGTTTATTAAAGTTAAGGAGCTTGTCCAAGTTTACAGGACTAGTCGGGGGCTGAGCTGGGATTCAGTCTCAGCCAGTCTGCTGCCACAATCCGTGCTCTAAAACAGGGGTTGGCAAACTACAGTCACTGGTCAAGTCCAGCCCAATGTCTGCTTTTGTAAATAAAGTTTTATTGGAACACACATGTTCTCATTCATTTAGTTGGTGTCTTTGGCAGCTTTCAGGTGATAATAGCTGTCTAGCAGTTGCAGCAGAGACCACATGGCCCACAGACCCTAAAATATTTACTACCTGTCCCTTTACAGGAAAAGTTTGCCAACTCTTGCTCTAAAACTGCTATGCTTTCTCTGTAGCAGAAAAGACAAGAAGTAAGTAAAATAAATGAAAATAATTTTTTAACGTACCATGATTCATGAAATGGAGCCCTGTGAAAGAGAATCACTGGAGTGGTGGGGTGTGGTTAGAGGCATCCTCTTTAAAATGTGAGCCCCCAGAGAGGGGACCTCCAAGCTGAGATCTGAAACCTGGGACAGAGCTTCTTGCTGTGGAATTTGTAGGTTATTTAGCTCCCCCAATATCCACTGCCTCTGCTTTGACCTGAACAAAGGATGACAAAGAAACCAGTCTCCTTTCTGGAGTGAAAAGATTTCCTCCCCCTTTAAATGGGAGCCTGGGAGGATTCAGTGAGGGGAATGACAGATGAAAATGTTCAGCACAGTGCTTGACAACCAGTTGGCACTCAGCAAACAATCCCTTCTTCCCTCAGACTCCCGTCCTTGACACGTGCTGGACCAAAATTGGGCTGCTGCCTGAACTTGCAAAGGTCTATACACCCTGAACACAATGCTTTATGCTTTAAAATGGGCATTGACATTTAATATAGTAAAGTGAGGGTTGGAAGTATGTGTCCTAACTCAGAATAAATTGTTTGGTCCAGCGGATGAGTCCCAGGGGAAAAAAATGTCCTAGCTCAGTCATTCCATTTGTGGTTGGGGCACGAATTCCCTTTCTTGATCCAAATGTCCAAGGTTGAGGGCAGAGGGGGGTTGGGCAGTAGGGCAAGTGGGTGCAGGATGCTTGCCTTGGCAGTCTTCTGCATGACTTCCTCCAAGACTGTCAGTCTCCATTTTATATGGTACCTTCATCCATCCATTACCAGCATTAAAGGCCTCATCTTTAACCAGGCTCTGAGCCATTAGCTTGACAATGAAAAACTGCTGAGTTTTCCTGCCAAGTATATATCCATATTTTTTTATAGATATAAATCACCTTCAAAGCGACTTCTCCTTTAACAGTTAAGGTTACTATATCTGCCCACTCCTTTTGTTCTTTAGAAAAACACAGACTTTGTGGTTAGACCCAGCTTTATGTCCTTGTTCTGTTCGACTAGCTGTGTGACCTTGGGGAAAACTCTTAACCTCTCTGAGCCTCAGTCTTGTCATTTGTAATAATAATACCTATCAGTGTCATCCATTTATACAATATTTGAGTGTCTGTTGTGCTCCAGGCATTGTGCTGGGCTGTGTGGATTTCACAGCAAAGAAGACAAGAACTCAATCCTTGTGGCTCTTACAGTCTAGTAGAAGGAGTTATTATAATCAAGTAAATAAATACTCAAGATTGTTACAGATGTGATAAATGGTGTGAAGAAGACGGGGTGATGTAATAGAGTGAGCTACTTAAGTGATATTTAGGCAAGACCTGCAGAATGAGAATGAGCAAACCATGGGAAGAGCTGTTAATGGCATCAGGCAGAGGCAATGTGGGATAAAAGGTCCTGAGATGGGGAAAATATTGTGTTTTAGGAAGGAAGAGAGTAGTCAGCATCCAAGAGGGACAGTGGTACAAGATGAGGTCAGAGAGGTAGGTAGAGACCAGCTTACATGGGCCTTATGGGTCATGACAAGGAATTTTAGATTTTATTCTTTTTTTTTTTTTTTTTTTTTTTTGCGGTATGGGGCCCTC
>NC_041221.1:153991237-154017453 GCF_002837175.3 Physeter macrocephalus
GGATCTTCCCGGACCGGGGCACGAACCCGTGTCCCCTGCATCGGCAGGCGGATTCTCAACCACTGCGCCACCAGGGAAGCCCTAGATTTTATTCTAATCAGACTGAGAAGCCAGTGAAAATGGTTAAGACCTGAACAGGACTCGTATGTTTAAAAGATCAGTCTGTCTACTACTGCATGGTGATGGGATCATAGGAAGAAAGGGTGAAAGTAGGGAGGCCAGGGTTGTTGTAAGGATTACCTACAATTACAAATGTAAAATAATGTGCACACCCCCTGACACACCTGAGTTCTCTATGAGTGTTAGTTAGCTGTTTTTCTGGAAAATCTAAGCCTCTCTTATCTGATACTGTAGACATTAGCTTCATGTGGCTGTTGGCATTTGAAATGTGACTAGTGAAACCATATTAATGGTTTTATTTCATATTAATTAAATTTAAATTAAAAAACTAGTATTTGTTTGGCTCAGTCATTTGGGAAGTGTTTTTGAAAGTTTTGGATATATGAATCTACTTTTTTAACTGTAAATTTTTATTTTATTTTTTATTTTTTTGTTTGTTTGTTTGTTTTGTTTTTTTGCGGTACGCGGGCCTCTCACTGTTGCGGCCTCCCCCGTTGCGGAGCACAGGCTCCGGACGCGCAGGCTCAGCGGCCATGGCTCACGGGCCCAGCTGCTCCGCGGCATGTGGGATCTTCCCGGACCAGGGCGCGAACCCGCGTGCCCTGCATCGGCAGGCGGACTCTCAACCACTGCGCCACCAGGGAAGCCCTTAACTGTAAATTTTATGAAATCTGAGTGCAGATTCAAGTTTTTTTTAAATTAATTAATTTATTTATTTTGGCTGCGTTGGGTCTCCGTTGGTGTGCGCAGGCTTTTCTCTAGTTGCGGTGAGCGGGGGTTACTCTTCGTTGCAGTGCGCGGGCTTCTCATTGCCATGGCTTCTCCGGTTGTGCAGCACGGGCTCTAGGCGCGCGGGCTTCAGTAGTTGTGGCTCGCAGGCTTACTTACTATGCAGCACGTGGGATCTTCCCGGACCAGGGCTTGAACCTGTGTCCCCTGCATTGGCAGGCAGATTCTTAACCACTGTGCCACCAAGGAAGCCCCCTGCTAGAACTTTAAAAATTGCATACATTACCAAGTCCAAGGTTGTACTGCTCACCACACGACAGGCCAGTAAATCGAGAGACGAGGTGTTGGGGCAAGCAATAGTGACTTTATTCAGAAAGCCAGCAGACCAAGAAGATGGTGGACTAGTGTCCCAAAGAACCATCTTACCTGAGTTAAAATTCAGGCTTCTTTTTTACTAAAAGGGGAGGGGGTGTGGCTAGCTGTTGCAAACTTCTTGATGCCAGAAATCCTTTATTCTTGCAGCTGTCCACATAGATGTGGTCACAATGTTTCTATAAGTCTCCAACAAGCCAAATGTTATTCTCTGTTCTGCAACTTTTTAATGGGAAAGTGTTATACCTTTAAAGGTCAGAGCCTTGAGAATGAGCTGTCTGGTCTATTGCAGGCTATAGGCAACATTCTTTTACAAAGATACAGAGCCAGCATGACTAAGCACAGGCGACAGAGCACAAGGGTTAGAGCTAAAGGAATAGATCTAACATGGGGTCAGCTTTGTTTTTCTCTGTTACACATACATGTCTCACATCTATCACTATTGGACATGCTGATCACAGGGAATCAGAAATCTAGAAATTTAAATGCACAGGATGTTAACTCTTGATTATGTCTCCTATCAAGAAATCTCAATTTGAAAATTAGAACTGGGAAAAAATAAAAAGCCATAGCATCCCTTGGAAACACTATAAGAATACAGTATCTACATGTTAATTATATTTTTATATACATCCCTGACTATTCCTGGATATTGGACCCTGCTTTAGCAAATTCAAGCACCCCAACTCTGGGAGAAGGAGCCCAGGACTTAGAGAATACCAGAGTGTAAAGCTTTGTCCCCAAAGCTGGGCTCAGTAGCCTTGTGGTATTAACATATTCACATTGAGCACAAAAAGGACTGAATCAGTCTAGCATAGACTTCAATCTCTAGCTCCAGGGAGCATAGATGCACAGAGCCTCCTAAAGTTTTAGTACAGTGTGTACATAAATAAGTCACTGGGAGAGGCAGGAGTGATTTCCATCTCTGCCTGCAGATTCTCCACAAAGCAATTAAAATAAATTTCTTTAATTTAAAACACAGTTAAAGTTTGAGCCGGGGTCTGTACAAAGTGTTTTAGGTTCGTTATCCCATTTAAGCTTCATGAAACTTTCTGAGGTAGGTGTTAAGGTTTAGTGACTTGTCCAGGATCATATCACACAGCTGCTAAGAGGAGAGCAGGGATTCAAACCCAGGCAGTCTGACGCTAGAACTTACACTCTTAACCACCACACTGGGCAACAATCCCGTTGCCATGCCAGTGACCCAGAGGAGCACCCTTGAGTATAAGACTCCTTCTCTAGTATCTTCCATCACTTCTCCCCATTGCTGAGACTTGCTTACCCCCTTTGTAGTCCCTGCTCTGGTCCCAGCCCAGAGCTAGCTGGCCCAGACCAACTGGGCAACTCGTTATGATTGAGAGATGGGCATGTGCCACTAAGAAACCACACAGCTGCTCCCCCCAGGGAGAAAAGCAAAGAGTAAATGATTATTTTGCTACTCTCCAGATTTATTGCTGTACCCACCACAGGGTCTAGTATGCTGCCTAGCATTCATTCATTCATTATTCATTCATTCATGTTCAGCTTCCATTCTTTCAACAAACTTAGGTGCTCAGTCCCTTGCCTGGGGGGGCGGTGAATGAAAACTCCACACATATTATCACTATTAATAATATTATTGGTTATCATTAGTAACACAAGTAATAATTAAATTACTATTACTATTAGCAATTGGTCATAATAGTGGTAATACTATAACACCTTCGTTAATAATAATGATTACAATAACAGCAAATATTTATTGGGCACTTGCCATGCTAAGTGCTATTAATATTAAAGTATTTTTTTCTATCTTAAGCCCTTCACTTTCTGTGTTTAATTCTTACAACAGTGGTATAAGGAAATTCCAGAAGTCTCAAAAGCTTCTTACGCAACCCATCAGAGCACTGAGTTACTCAGTGTTTTGGCCATAAATTCCTGAAAGAGGATCATTCACCCATGTGATAACAGGATGTTCACTGACCCCTTGCAACTGTAAACAAGACAGACATGGTCTTTGTGCTGGGAAAATAACAGAACTGCCCTCTAGATGAAAAACATTTCTTTTCCTTTTCCAGAGGGGTTGTAAGCACCAAGAGACAAAATCTCCATGGTTCCCAGAATTGACTGGTGGGCTTGCGTCTCCAAAAATGCTTCTTGCTTTGTGCTCTCTACCTCAGCAACATCTGACTGCTTATCATTCCCCAGAATGCTCCGAATATTTTCAAGATGTCCTTCAGCCTCTCCAGTTTTTGTCCTCTTGATGAATTATTCCTCTTTCAACAGACTAACTCAAATATCTTATTAGTGAAGATCTACTAAGCTGGTCCAACTGGATGTTTGTTCTTCTTGATGTTAAAAGAAAAGAATGGATTGCTTCTTCCTTTAGGCTCGGTAGTGCCTTTATTCCCCCCCTTCCCCTCCCCCACTAGCCTGTGAGTTCCTTGGGATGGGGGAGGGCAGGGACTGTTTCTTATTAGGTTTCCGGTACACAGCTATTGTCACAAGCCCTGTCACATATTATTATTGTCTCTCACATTAAATATTATGTGCCAAGTCCTGTGGGTCCTTGTCTTCTAGATTATATCATTTCTTTCTGCCAAAAAACTAAAGAGGGAGGAACCATTGTTACCCATCCCAGTTTTTACGTATGAGGTAAATTTATATATTAAGCTTAGAAGCATTAAGTAATTTGTCCCAATTTCACACAGCTAGTCAAGTGGCAGAGCCAGAATTAGAATTCAAATAATCAAATAATCCATCTAAAGCATTTTTCACAGCATGTAGCACCTAATAAGCACATAATCAATCAAGGTTAGCTACTGGAATTATTGTCCAAAGTTGGACAGCTAGTAAAGAAGCTGACATTGTAATGCATTTATTTAACTTATTTATTTACTTATTTAGTTTGCTCTAAAATTTATAGCCTTTCTATCACACCAGAATTTATTAACAGGACTTCTTTTTTTTTTTTTTTTTTTTTGCGGTACGCGGGCCTCCCACTGCTGTGGCCTCTCCCGTTGCGGAGCACAGGCTCCAGACGCGCAGGCTCAGCAGCCATGGCTCACAGGCCCAGCCGCTCCGTGTCATGTGGGATCTTCCCAGACCGGGGCACGAACCCGTGTCCCCTGCATTGGCAGGCGGACTCTCAACCACTGCACCACCAGGGAAGCCCAACAGGACTTCTTAAAGATGATAAGACCTAACCACTTACCTTTCTATAGTTCTTGCTGTATTTAGAAAATTAAGAAATATTAAAAGGTTTCCAAAATTCTGATATATTTTTAATGTTTACTTTCAGTATATTAAAGCTTTTGATTTACACAAAAATATAACTGTATGCATAACCTCATTTAGACATAAATTGAAGAAATAAATTTGATATCATTCGGAAAAAGTCCCTCCCAGCTACCTCTGCAATAGATTCTGTGAATTATAGAAAACTAACTAATACCCTGCTGTTCTTGCTGGTAACATGTCTGGCTACCTTTAAGGGATATCTCAATTCTGTATTCCTAGTGGGCAGTGCTTGGGGTCTAATAAACATTCAGTAAACATTTCTTGAATGAACGTATAGGCCAACAGTTCACTTCTGGTTCCAGGACTGCTTAACACTCTCAAATATTGTTTTTTTTAAAGGTTAAAATGGTAGATTTATGTTATGTATATTTTATCATATTTGAAAACAAATGCTTACAACACAGCACTTTCTATATGCCAGGCACTGTTCTCACTTCTTTGCAAACGTTAACTCATTTAATATCCACAGCCCTATGAGGTGGGTTCTGTTATTATTATTGTCATCATCATTATCCTTGCCCAGCGTCCACAGCTGGCAAGCAGCAGAACTGAGACACACAGGCTGGCATTCCAGCTTCCTTACCTCACCCTTAAGCAGTTCGAATATTATTGAGAACCACGAAAAGCTTTTGTTTATGTGAGTTATACCTATCAATATTTACTAGTAGAAATGAAAACATTCTAATGTTAATTTGTCAATTAAGATAACAATACACCCATTATATGCAACATAAATAATCTTTTTATAGATACTATGTTTTCCAAAACAAAAAAATATATATAGTGAGAAGAGTGGCATTGTTTTACATTTTTGCAAACCTCTGGCTTAATAGAAGACATCTGGAGTCTCATCACTCCTGCGTTCAGTTAATTGCACTATCACAGGACACATAACCTTTGGAAAAATCCATTGTACGTTCATGAAAAAAGGAGTATGGAAAAGGCAGATAACAACTTAGTATTATTGTCAACACTGTTTTGATCTAGCGGTAGACCCCTTGAAAGACACACTTTGAGAAACATAAGAGGGAAAACTTTATTTCTGGACAAGGTTCATGCTTCAAGTTCATGCTACTATACACAGCATAGCTGACAAGAAAGAGGTCATATCGGAGGTGTAAAAGGAACACCATAGAAACAGCCTTTCTCTTTTCCTTTTTTTCCTGCAGTGCGTAGTAGCGCGAGCTCTTGCCGTAACCCAAGACGGCAACCGTCGCTCATATTTAAGCCCGTACATGACGTCACACAGCGACAGCAACGCCCAGTCACCCTGAGATTTTACTACATTTCCCAGGATGCTTTGCCAACAGCGACGCTATTGGTCAGCGCCGACGGAAGAGCATCTGACTGAGCGGAAGTAGAGGATCTCAGAGGCGAAGAGGGTGAGGACGAGAGGAGCTGTGAAGCTGTGAGTAGCCCCACGGGTCTCGTTTCTTGGTGGTGAGGGACACAGCTACGGGACGAACCTTTGGGAAGGGTGGGGTGGCCCTCTTTAACTCTGAGGCCTCAAACCCCTGTGTTCTTCCACTAGACCTGGGAGCGGGGAGAAACAAAACGTTGCTGTGGAGGCAACGTCTCCGTAATAAAATCGTGCTGTTTTAAGTTTTCTTGGGACGAGCTGGAGCGAATTCGGGTTCTTGTCGCAACACAAGGGTCGTTGGCGTGATTTTACTGCGACCAGAAGGGCGGCGGTGCTGACGATCTGACTCAGCTTCTACAGCACTGGTTCTCAATTGGCTGCACGTGAGAATCACCTGGGCTGCCTTTTTAAAGATACAGATGCCCTGGCTCCACGCCAGAGCAACAAATCAGAATCTGTGGAGTATAAGATCTGGGCAGCAGAACTTGCTAAAGCGTCCCAGGTGTTAACGTTGTGCAGCCGGGGTTGAGAACCAAGCTTTTCGTGGCTGATTCTGACCCCCTCAGGAATGCTGATTAGGACCATCTGAGCCAGGGCCTCCCATTATAACCTGCGTTGACTCTACCACACGCATGTGGGGGAAGTTGATGATTATTCTTTTGGCACGGATTGTATTTTTAGCTCCACCAGAAACTTACTTTTGAGCTTCGTGTGGTGGTGCTGGAAAGACAGGCCGTAGCTCCTTATTTACGACTTGGCTATTCGTTCTGAATAAAAATTAGAGACGCTTCATTTTTCTTGCCATTGTTTTCGCTTCTGCCTATTTTTTGCTACCCCGACAAACTGGGAGCAGTGGAAAGTGGAAGAATCACATTAAAATCCGTGTCTCGTTGCTTATAAGAAGTTCTGAAAAGGGTATCAGTTAAAATTACATTTGGCATTATTTATGGGCATACGATAACCTTTATATATGAATATAAATGAATTAATTCTAGTGAAAGGAAGTTAGGATGTGATTTGGGCTTTGATGCAGAAGTTTGTTTAGGTGTGATAGGTAGGATTTGATAGATAGATACTATTACCTAACATGTTTTCTCTTTCCCAGAGTTTCAGCTTCACCTCCCTCACTGATTCAGCATGGGGGAGAAGTCAGAAAACTGTAAGGTTCCAGAGGATCTGTTCAATGGTTTGAAAGTAACAGAGCTCCCGGAAGCAGAGCGTGTTGACCCTCCAGTGTCTAATGCCAAAGATCACCATTCCCAGAGCAAGCTGCTCAGGGATGTTGAGGCCCATCCCCAGGAGGACCAAGGAGAAGAGGAGTGCTTTCATGATGCAAGTGCCTCATTTGAGAAGGAGGAGCCAGGAGTGGACAAGGTTGAGAACAAACCTGATCATGATGTGAATTCCTCTGAACTAGATGAAGAATACCTAATGGAACTGGAAAAAAACATGCCAGATGAAGAAAAAAAGGTAACTATTTTGTTTATTGTGCATGATCTGCCGTGTAAGCTGCTTTTTAAAGTGAATAAATGTGACTGATGCTCTATCATAGACTGCTTCATTTGTGGTAAAGAGTGACTTGCCCATCTGTATGTTTATTGTTTTAGTAGTGAAGGATCTGAGGTAAATCAGTGGCATGGTGGGGCAGCATTGAGTGTGTCTGCTTAGCGAAGAAATTTCCTTTTTTTCCTGTGAACTTTGAGTTCTTATGTTCATCTTGTGTAATTGTTTCTAACATATATATATATATATATATATCTTTTAGCTTTTTTTAATGATCTGTGGTTGGCTGCTGAAATTCCTGTAATGGCTCTATTTTTGGTCAGGCTTTATAGAATTATGGTATGCTGCTTGTTTATGTTAATCCATTGTTAGCAAAAAGACTGCCTGAATTTCCTGGTGGTGGTGATTTGGCTACAGAGACCAGTGACTGGGACCTGTGTCATTTACATTTCGTTCTTGAGGAACAGAATTGTGTGTGATGGTAGCTATCATTTGTTAAGCACCAGTGATGTGCCAGCCACTGGGCTTAAAATGTTACTTGTGTTTTCATTTAATCTTCACAACATGCCTATGAAATATACTGTTAACATCCCCAAAAGAGAGCAGCTTAGAGTAGTACAGTAACTTGCCTGAAATCACATATCTAATAAATAGCAGAACTGATTCTCAAACCCAGATCTCCTTGATTCCAAAGCCAAAATATGTAGAATTTAATAACAAAAACGGCTGTCTTCTACAAAGCAGATGTCCTAATAAAATGCACACTTTCCTGCTACTTTGCCCTGGGCTAGTAACTGAGCAAGCCTTCACTTTGGGAAAGAGAGGCTTAGTGTCCTCCATATATCCTTCCTTCTGATCCCATAAGCAAGGTCACCTGAAGAGTTACTGTAATATCTGGGTTTGCAAAGAACGTGAATGAGATTTGTGGCTTATGCCTCTGAAGAGCTCACTCACTGAACAGGTTATGATGGATTGGTGCTGGACTGAGATGGTAAATGTGCAGTGTAAGAATGGGAGTGGGGAGGTAGTGGGAGGTGAGGAAAAGCATCTTGTCTGTGTCCTTCCTTAGTCACTTTTCATGATCAAATCTGTTGGTTTTAACATGCATATATTAGCTTTTGTGTTAGTGTGTGCTACCAGAAGAGAAGGATGAAGGGCAAAAATGAGCCAAGTTCATGAATGACCTCACCAGAAATGGCTCGGAAAATTAAATCAAGTACCGTACAGTAACATCAGGGCAATGATTTTCCAGAAAGTGAGTGTTTGGTTCAACTTCCACATCACTGGCGCAGGCTTTTTAGAAACATTGATTAAACGTCTCTGTGAAAATGTTAGCCATGCTTTTCTAATACTTTAATGTATTTCGCCCTGATATAGTGGGTTGCCATCAGTTTGACAATTGAGTGGTTTGCCTCAAAATGTTACATACTCTGCTCTCCATTCCCATTATCAAAATTAAGGTATAATTTACATGTTGTGAAATTATTTAAGCTCTGATGTGTACAACTCAGTGAGTTTTTTGGGGGGAGTGGGGGGGTGCTGCGTTGGGTCTTTTGTTACTGCGTGCAGGCTTTCTCTAGTTGCGGTGAGTGGAAGCTGCTCTTCGTTGCGGTGCGCAGGCTTCTCATTGTGGTGGCTTCTCTTGTTGCGGAGCACGGGTTCTAGGCGCACGGGCTTAGTAGTTGTGGCACACGGACTTAGTTGCTCCGTGGCATGTGGGATCTTCCCGGACCAGGGCTCGAACCCATGTCCTCTGCATTGGCAGGCGGATTCTTAACCACTATGCCACCAGGGAGTCCCGCTCAGTGAGTTTTGACAACTGTGTACACCAGGGTAACTCACCCCAATTGTAGTATTAGCTATTTTTATGCTGCTTTAATAAATATCTTTGTGAAATTAATATTAGGAAACCAGCAAAACAGGTGAAGAAATGTCTCTCCTGCACATAAGGTTTGGTTTTATGGGTCATTGGGAAAAGGATATGTTTAAGCTTGATTCTTTTAAAGTAGACAAAGTTCAGATAATTCAACAACAAAAGTAAACACAAATGGCCACAAAATGTGCAGACTTTCAGCCTCACTAATAATTTTCAAATGCAAATTAAAACATTATGTCTCATCTCTCAGATCAGAACATTGATCTGATGTTGACAAGAAGAGGAGGTAGGAATTCATGTACTAATATTGGGAGTTTGGATTGCTACATCATTTCTATGGGGTACAGATATCAAATTTTTATATGAACAATTCTCTAGATCAGGGCTACCAGTGGAACCTTGTGCAATGATGGGAATGTTCTGTATCTACACTGTCCAATATGGTAGCCACTGGCCATTGGCTACCACATTTTAACAGTCATCTGGCTATTGAGCAGTTGAAATGTGGCTAGTACAACTGATAAAATGAATTTTTAAATTTTTTATTTTAGTTAATTTAAGTGGTCACACGTGGCTAGTGAGTACCATAGTAGACAGTACAGCTTGAAACCTGGTTCTCTTCTAGTCACTTATTTTAAGGAAGTTATTAAAAATATGTATAGGTGTATATATAAAGATACATTGCAGGATCATTCATAATTTTAGAAATTTTAGAAAACTAGAACTAATGTTGAACAGAGGGTATTACTTTAAACATTTTTGGCATATTTATGTGGTAGTGTACAATGTAGTCATTAAAGAGATAAATATTAGTATTGGCATGGAGTAATGCCTGAATGTTAAATGTGTTAAGCAGGTGTGATGATTTATAATAAATATGTATTTGGTGTTTGTCCAGTTCCTGGCACAGAGTTCCTAAAACCTTTAGGATTTCCTAGGTGGAAAGAGATGAAGGTTCATTTTGTTACTCATAACAAGCCTCTTTCAACCATACCTAAGTTAATGTTAATGCGATGACTTTTGGAAAGCCCCTAAGGATGAGGTCTAGTTGTCAGAGTTTAGAGCTCTCAGCCTCACTCCACTCCACCCCCATCTCTGGGGAAGGGAGAGGGGCTGAAGGTTGAGTTAATCACTAATGACCAGTGATTAATCAATCATGCTTACTTAATGAAGCCTCCATAAAAACCTGAAAGGATTGGGTTCAGAGAGCTTCGTAGTTGGTGAACACGTATAGGTGGAGGGAGGGTGCACGTCCATAGAGCATGGAGGCTCAGTGCCCCTTCCCACATACCTTGCCTTATGCATCTCTTCCATCTGACTGTTCCTGAGTTATGTCCTTTATAGTAAAGTGGTAATCTAATAAGTAAACTGCTTTCCTGAGTTCTGTGAGCAGCTCTAGCAAATTAATTGAACGTGAGGAGGTGGTCGTGGAAGCCGCCAACTTATAGCCCATGGATCAAAAGCAGAGGTGACTGCAACAACATGGATGGACTTGGAGGGCATTATGCTAAGTGAAAGAAGTCAGACAAAGACAAATACTGTATGATATCACTTATATGTGGCATCTAAAAAATAAACTAGTGAATATAACAAAAAAGAAACAGACTCACAGATACAGGAAACAAATTAGTGGTTACCATTGGGGAGGGGAAGGAGGGAGGAGCAAGATAGGAGTAGTGGATTAAGAGGTACAAACTATTGGGCTTCCCTGGTGGCGCAGTGGTTGAGAGTTCGCCTGCCGATGCAGGGGACACGGGTTCGTGCCCTGGTCCGGGAGGATCCCACGTGCCGCGGAGCGGCTGGGCCCGTGAGCTGTGGCCGCTGAGCCTGCGCGTCCGGAGCCTGTGCTCCGCAACGGGAGAGACCACAGCAGTGAGAGGCCCACGTACCAGAAAAAAAAAAAAAAAAAAAAAATAGGTACAAACTATTATATGCAAAATAAATAAGCTACGGGGATATATTGTGCAACACAGGGAATATAGCCAAAATTTTATAATAATTATAAATGGGGTATAATCTTTAAAAATTGTGGATCACTATGTTGTACACCTTTTATGTAACTTATTGTACATCAACTATACTTCAGGAAAAAAAGAAAAAATATATAAACAGACCAAAAAAAGCAGAAATGACAACCTGGACTTGCAGTTGGTATCTGAAGTGAGGATGGAGCCAGTCTTGTGGAACTCAGCTCTTAACCTGTAGGGTCTGACCCTCTCTCTAGGTAGATAGTGTCAGAATTGAGTTAAAGTGTAGGACATTGGTTGGAGTCCACTGCAGAGCTGGAGTTGCTTGGTGTGGGAGAAACTCCTACACATTTGGTCACAGAAGTGTCCAGAGTGAGTGTTGAGAGTAGAGGAGACACCCAGGTGTTTTCTTTTTATAGTAGGTTATGGAACAGTCAGTGATGATTCCTTTTAAGTTAAAAACCTGTGTGAAAATGTTTATACATGAAAGTTTGGTCGGATATACACCAAATTATATAAAGTGAGTCGCTCTAAAGGGTGTGATTATTGGGAAGTTTTCATTTATATTTAATATAATTTTGTAACGTTTGCTTTTTTATGGTAAGCATGTATTGCATTTATGATCAACAACAGCAAAAGTTATTCCAATTTGAGAATATAAATAAATAAAAATTTGATTCTTTACAACCAGGATGGACCTTCTACTAAAAAAAAAAAAAAGCACATAAAGCTGACCTTTGAGGATTTGGGAAAGATATGCTATCATAGGATATACATATTACTAAATGTATCAAGTATTAATAGCTAAAGCCTGTTATTCAAGCTGACTTGACTTGCCCTGTGCCTGAGAAGATGATACAGGCTCAAGAGGGTGCCAGTTCTCAGCAGATCAAGAGTAACAGAGGAGGAAGGCAGTTAAGATTCAGTTAAAACTGGCAAAATCTCTTAAGGAAAGCACTATGTGTGTGTTTGTTTCAGCAGCAATCTTAACTATTTCTGAAACCTTAAATGTAGATATGACTACCCAGAGGAATAGGATTTTAGCTTACATTTGAGATGTACTAGATCTACAAAGCAAATAAGTGATTTTTTTTTTTTTTTTTTTTTTTGGCTGTGTTGGGTTTTCGTTTCTGTGTGAGGGCTTTCTCTAGTTGCGGTGATCGGGGCCTCTCACTGTCGCGGCCTCTCTTGTTGCGGAGCACAGGCTCCAGACGCACAGGCTCAGTAGTTGTGGCGCACGGGCCTAGTTGCTCCGTGGCATGTCAGATCTTCCCAAACCAGGGCTCGAACCTGTGTCCCCTGCATTGGCAGGCAGATTCTCAACCACTGCGCCACCAGGGAAGCCCCAGATAAGTGATTCTTAAAGGCTTGGCTGAGGAAGACATACCGGGTAGCAGATGAGAATTATTGCTATAATAATATTCTGATACAAAGTTGCTTATAGTTTGGGGACCTATAGAATATACTGCATTGTGGTGGTATTGATGTAAGAGAATCATGTTTTGTGGGCTGCTTGTCAAAATGGGGTTCTTACGCCTCACATATAAATTCTCTGGTTGTTCTTGTGCACACACTAAAGTTTGAGGACCACTGTCATGGGGCCTTGCACATAGTCTTCCTTCATTAAATAGCTGAATAATGTTTTCTCTGTCCCATGAGGGCCAGTAATTGGTCTTACAAATTACAGAGATTTTATCATTCATTTATTCAAGGAATGTTTGCATTTCTTCCACATGCCAGGCATTGTTTGAGGCACTTAGGAGTACAGTGGTGAATAAGACACACATCTCTCATATGTATATTCTAGTTGGTATGGGTGGGGTGGGGGGAATGATAAGATGAAGTGAAGAAGGTATGGGAGTTGGAAGCATGGGCGGGACTACTTAAAATTGGTTGGTCAGGAAAGGCCTCTCTGGGGAGGTGCTATTTCAGGAAAGACTTGGAGGGGAAAAGGAGTCAGATGTGTATCTGAGAGGAAAATATTCCATAGAAGGGGAGCAGTTAGTATAAAGGCCCTACAGGTTTGGCTGTATTCTTGGCATGCGAGGAGTGGAAGGGCTATTAGCGGGAGCATAATGATTAAGGAAGAGAATCGGGGGATGAAGTAAGAGAGGGTCTGATGATGGAACACTTTGTGAGCCATGGTAAGGGATCTGAAGTTTTTTCCAAGAGTAGTAGGAAACAGATGGGTAGTTAAGCCAGCGGAAAGACGAAAGTCATTTCCATCTTATTAAGAGAATTCCGGTGGTTGTGCAGAGAACGCAGGGTGTGCGGGCAGAGTGGAGCACAGGGACCAGCCAGGGCCTAACGTGGCGGGCTGGGCGAAGATGATGGTAGCTTGAACTGTGGATCGAGTGAAGGTAAGTGAATGATTTCAGGCTACATTTTGGAAGTGGAGTTGACGAGACATACTGGATTCAGTTGGGAGGGCTGGAGTGAGAAATAAGCATGATTCCTTGGCTTTGGCTACTGGGTAGCTGGTGATGCCCTTTACAAATAGGGAGATGATGGAGGGACTTGGAGTTCTTCTGGGCTCTGGTGATTTAATTCTTGCTTGCAAATGAAAAAGTTTTTTTATTTGTAAGCCCAAATGCAGATTTCGTCCTTTTAATGGATTTGCCTCCCTGGTGCCAGTTGTTGGCACATAGTGTTCATTTACAAATACATAGATCCAGTTAAGTAATGGATACAAAAGTCTGTTGCTTGGTGAACATGGGCTCACAACATATGGTTTCTGGGATTTTAAAACGTTTTCCTTAGGTTCTGAAACTGTAAAGGATTGTTTTTTCCTTTAAGGCTGTTTAGTCTTTAAACAGGAGCCATTATTGAAGTATTGGTTTAGTGCCAAAGTTCTATATCAGTCTTTGCCCCATTCACTCTCATTTTTCTTAAATCCCACATTACGTAATCCTTTTGATTTCCTTGTTTCTCCTGCCTCATTGCAATATTTTCATAATCCTATCAGTGTTGTTGTAACAATGGACATGTTTGCAGGGAACAATTCTCTTGGTTGCTTCCAGAAAGTTTTCAGTAACTTTTCTATAGTGGCCTGCATATTCTGTTAACCTCATGAGAAAACCCTTTCTGATTTGTTGTTTCCCTTTAATTTCATTTCTAATGGGCATCCTTTTGAACTAAGGTTGCCATATTTACCAATTTCTTAGAGTTTACCAGTATTGAGTTTAATGAGTGCTATTGGCAAGTCATTAAATAAAATCCTAGAATTTAAGAACTGGAAGGGACCTTAGATTTTTTCTTAATTAATTTTTTTATATAGCAGGTTCTTATTAATTATCTACTTTATACATATTAGTGTACATATGTCAATCCCAATCTCCCAATTCATCCCACCACCACCTCCCCCGCCCCAGCTTTCCCCCCTTGGTGTCCATATGTTTGTTCTCTACATCTGTGTCTCTATTTCTACCTTGCAAACAGGTTCATCTGTACCATTTTTCTAGATTCCACATATATGCGTTAATATACAATATTTGTTTTTCTCTTTCTGACTTCACTCTGTATGACAGTCTCTAAGGAAGGGACCTTAGATTTCTGATTCTGAGTTTAAACCAGGGGAAGTAAGGGCTGTTTTTACCCTAAAACATTTGGAAGTTGTCTGCTGATAGAAAAGGTAATGGCATTCAGTGTTTCTGGTGTTTATTAAGGAAGATCTCTTTGTGTAGATCAGTGGTTGTCAAACTTAATTGTGTCTGAGAATCACAGAAAACTTACTAAACATGCAAAGCCCTCAGACGTGTTTGATACCACAGATTTGTGAGGCGGCAGCCAGGAATCTACTTTGTTAATAAGCATCCTCAGGTTTTTTTTGTTTTTTTTTTTTTTTTATTGAAGTATAGTTGATTTACATATTGTGTTAGTTTCAGGTATACAGCAAAATGATTCAGTTATATTTTTTCTTGATTATATTCCATTATAGGTTATTACAAGATATTGAATATAATTCCCTATGCTATACAGTAAATCCTTGTTGCTTATCTCCCAGGTCATTTTGGTTCAGGTAGAACTGTGGCCACGCTTTGGGAGACAGAGGGCTAGATGGACACAGATGACTAAGCTTCCCAAACAAGAAGTATTGATTAACCTGTATAGTGACTCGATCCAGCATCAGAAGAGCTTAATAATAGGATATTTTCTTTTACCCTGATCTGTGCTCAAGGTCTAAAAAACTTAAAGAAAGAGTTGTTGGGCAGAATTTAAGCAGTACCAAAATAAGAAAATTTATTTCTGTTAAATTGAGTTTTGGGAGATGGGATTTTCTGAGTTAAGAAACAGGGAAGTATTTCCAAGATCAGTCATCTTTCCTCAGAAGGGTAAGGCTTAATGAGAGTCAGGTTCTAACTACTACTGAAATCTAGAGATTCTCCCTCCAAACTCCTAGTGGACTAGTAAAAATGACTTGTGGAAAGAGCAAGTGTGTCTAAATCTGTAAAGCAAGTGATGTCTGATTTCAAAGAAAACAAAACTGAAGCTTTTGTTCCCTTTTTAATGGTAAAGAATTCCCTTCAGAATAATTTGTAGGACTGGTGTCCCTAGCCCTTTGAGTTTGAGGTTTCCTTATCCCCCCTAAATAGGACTGAAGCAGAAAGTTTTGTTGCATATGCTTCCACTTTACAGCCTTTTAGCAAGTGTGTAGCTTTTTTTAATCATCCTTTTTACCCAGATGTGATTGATCTCTGCTTACTGTGCTAAGTTTGTGCCAAGTTTTATTTTGTACCAGTTACTTTACAAAGCTGCAGGGGGAAGCAGATAGCTGCTGATAGAGTTACAGTATGGAAATTAACTTGCTGGTGTGAACCTCTTGTTTTTCTCCCTGTTGTCTATTAAACACGTGCTCACTGTAGAATTATTTAATTAACACATTATTGACCAGAGACATATTAATACATTTTTGTTACCTGAATGTTATTGACCAGAGACGTATCAATATGTTTTTAGAGAATGATGCAGTTAATTAATATCACCATGCTAAGTTGTTAGAGCTTAAATTGATCAAGGGTTCATTACACAACTTATGATTGCCGTTATCATTCACATTTTGCTCCGTTAGGTTTTTGTTCCAACCTTGTGTATATTATAAACGCAAGTTTATTACCATAAGATTTTTTAAAATGACGCATCGTGAAGTTTTGAATGAAGAAGAATTTTTCAGTGAATTTTATGCAGATACTTTCTCTGATTGTCCGAGCGACATATATACTAGTGTCTCAGAAGATGATAGTTCTTCAGAGTATAGTTCTGATTCAGATGATGTGAGTATTAGACCAATAAAAAGAGAAAAAACCTTAGTGATTGATTCTAACACGGAAAGTGAAAATGAAACTTACGGTGCTGGAGAATGCTCCTTTGCTTTTACAGAAGAGTGGATTGAAGACAACATTTCACGAAAATTAGAAGACTTTACAGGTGTGTCAGGTGTAACTGTTGAATATAATCACCAACAAAGTGTTAGTGAAATAATTTTTGGTAATGACTTTTCCGAGTTGGTCGCTTCTCAAACAAACTTGAATCACCAACAGAATGAAAAATCATATAAAAAGTATGATGAGGCTTTAAAATGGACTGATGTGACCAATAGTGACATGAAGAAGTTTCTTGAATTAATAATTTTGATGGGACAAATAAGAAAGTCACACTGGAAAGAATATTGGTCGACTGATCCCTTACATGAAACACCTATCTTTCCAAAGATTATGACGAGAAGAAGTTTCGAACAAATAATGACGTTTCTTCACTTTAACTATAACTCGGAAATCCACTTCCTGCAGACAGAATTTCAAAAGTTAAACCTCTTTTGGATTATTTTCTACCAAAGTTCCAGTCAATCTATATACCCAAACAAGAGCTATCACTTGATGACGCAATGAAAGTGGAGAGGATGATGCAGATTCAAAACCTATAATCCCAGAAAACTTACAAAACATGGAATTCTGGTCAGCATGGTTAGGGAAAGTGAAACTGGATATATATGCAACCTTGGGATTTACAACAGTGTGTCCACATCTGAAATATTGTTGAAAAATAAAACCAGAGTTTGTGGGGCTATAAGTGAGAATCGTGGTCTACCAAACCAATTAAAGGAGAAATCTAAAAACCTACAGCGGGGAGAAATGACATTCTTGCGGAAGGGAGAACTGATTCTTCTATGGAAAGACAAGAGGCTAGCCTACATGGTGACAACTATTCATGACGCCTCCATGGCATCTACAGGAAAGGAAGACAGGAGGACTGGCCATCAGATAACTAAGCCCACTTATATATCAGAGTATTATAAATATATGAAAGGAGTTGATCAGTCTGATCAATATCTGACAAACTTCCATATCTTCCAGAAAACTCGAAAATGGTATAAGAAAGTGGGTTTCTATTTGAGTAATTGCAGTTTATTCAATGCGTTGAAGATTTATTGTAGCTTTAATGCACAGAATAAAATGACTTATAAGCAATTTTTGTTAGCAGTAGCTAGCGAATGGGTAACTGGCCATGCTGGTGAATGTAGTGGTAGTCCCGCACCTAGTCCTTCTTGTGGCATTTCTAAAAGAGTCCCCCGCAAAGATCCACCTTGTCGACTATCAGGTAAAATAAAAGAACATATTCTAGAGGAAATGATACCCACAGGACTAAAAAAAAAAAAAAAATGCCGCCAGAAAGTGTAGAGTCTGCTCTTCCAGGGGAAAGTGCAGTGAAACCCGGTATATTTGTAATAGATGTTCTGTTCCCCTGCACAGAGGTGCCTGATGTACTGTTGTCACACGCTAACAAAATATTAGAATACCTTAGTAAGACATGTACAAAGTTTCAAATAAAGTGCAAAAAAAGTTGTTGATATTTACTCAAGTGCGGCTGTTTCAATGTTCACTTACATAACAAATTGCTGGCCACAGGTATTAGTTTCTGCAAAAATCCCCCGGTCGGTAACGTGTTAAGAGAAGATTTTTTTAATGTAAAAAATTTTTTGCAAGTGCAAATTTTTATCATTTAATAATGAAATAATGTTAGAAGGGATATACACTTTTAAGTTCCAAGTCAAGTGTGTTTATGTTGTGTTCACTGACCTAAAGTATAGGGAATATCCCTAGCCAGCCATTTCCTTGAGTGGGTCTCCGGTGGAGAGTGTTTGTTTTATGATTGATAAGGGAATGGGTGAACACCTTCTGACATTTTTGCCAGGTTACGCCAGTATTTAAAGTTATATCAGTTGGAGTTCTCTAGGATTTTGAGTCACAGAAAGCCATTCCAACAACTGAGCTTAAAAAGGAATTCACCTGTTTTTTTCTAGTACTTATATGGGTTCACTTTTTACATTTAGGTCTGAAATCCACATGGAGTTTATTCTTGTGTATGGTGTGACATAGCAATCTAATTTTATCTTTTTATAAATGACTACCAACTTCTCCCAGCACTGTTTTTAAAAGTCCATCTTTGCCTCAGTGATCTAGTTAAATTTTAGTATCAACTAAGACCAAGTTTGTATCCTTTCCGAAATGCTTACCTTCTTCCTGTTTGTCAGATAATCATTTAAAACCTAACTTAGTTTATAGTGGCATTATTTGTCAAAACAGAGAACCTCATTTAGACGCAGACTGGGACACCAGAGATTTGTGTGGTAGTAAAATTTCAAAATAACTGGAGAATTGATTAGTATAGAAGTAAGAAGCATGCTGTTGAGATGGTTTTCTGCGATATATTTCAATTCTTTCATCTTTAAGAAAGTACTGTTCCCCATGTCATGTGAATTTCTTTTTTTTTTTTCCTTTAAAAATAAATTATTAGTTTTGGCTCACAAAATATAGGGAAGACTAACACAAGGGCTATGCCTGTGACCCCTTGGGCTGTATTTCCCTTCCATAAACACGTTTTAGAACCCCAGACTCGTGCTGCCCAAGCATTCTCTCACATCCTACCAGCTGCAGAGTATAGTATCCGACCACGTGGGAAGCTTAAACAGACTCCCTGTAAGCGATGCGGGGGTCCCTTCCAATTAGGTCTTCCAGCTCACTTTTGCCAGTATTAGGACAGCACTGGTGGTTCTAGCTGCCCATGTCCTAAAACTCTCATGAATGAACAGGTCACAGGCAAATTACGCCTTCACAGCCCTTATAACTTTTAAAAAGTTTTTAAAAAGGCCTTTCTTAAACAGCAGTGGCTAAGGCCCCTTCGCTATATCAGTCTTCTAAGCCCCAGGCTGCCTGTGGCACCTGGATGGCAGCCCCTGGGGGTCCCCCACATCCTAAGGTGGTGATGGTGGAAGGGCAGGCCTCCCCCCGCAAGCATGAAGAATAAACAGTCAATTTTATTGGGCTCAGACTAGGAATCCATGGGTCTTGAGGACCTCTGAATTTGTCAGTTTTCTTCTCTGTGTTCTTTTCGGCCTGCTTCCGTAGCCTCGTGAGCTGCCTCTTTTTCCGGTAATGGATCTTGGCCTTGTCCTTTCTCTTCTCCCCCAGGGCGGCTGTTACTGCTTGGTACTTCCAGCCAACCTCATGAACCAGGCGCCCTAGGTAGGCAAACTTCCGCGTGGGCTTCAGGCGCACAACCTTGAGGGCGGTGGGAACTGCCAGCCGCTTTTTCTTGTCATAGAGTGGCGGGATCCCTTCAGACATCTAGAGGCGGTCCAGAGTGGCCTGGCCTCGCTTGGTCTTGTGGGGCAGCATGCCTCGCACTGTCCGCCCGAAGATGCGACTGGGGGCTCGGAAGTGGAAGGGGCCGCGGGAGGGCTTGGTGTTCATGCGCTTGCGGGGGAAGGCCAGGTACTTCCACTTGTTTCTGTAGAAATTACCAGAAATGTTGATGCCCTCACAGCGCACAACCACCACCTTTTGACCCAGAAGCACGTGCTCGGCCATGATGGTCGCCAGGCGGCCCAGGAGATGGCCTCGGCCATCGAGCAGCAGGACCTGCCCCTCCGCCATCTTCAGCAGCCGCCTGGGAAAGCATGTGAATTTCTTTTACCCGATGACACAAGAAAATAATTTCCTGGAAAACAGAATAAAATAAAAGATCCCGAGCATCCCTGTATTTGTAAAGGCAAAGAATAAGTTTTAAACACTTGCAGATTGAATTCATCCATCTGCAAGGAATCCATTTTGCTAACTCAGTGGAAAATAGCCTTGGATTAACTGTAGAAGAAAAACCCAAGACCTGTGGTGCAAATCCCTGATTCAGTGAGGTAGAGGTTTATTTTTAACATAAACCTACCTCAGAATGACTAAACATCAGATCTCTGGGACTTGATGACATGTTCTAGAGCAGTGTCATCTTTTCAAGTGCCCTAATTCTTGGTAGCAAGGGAATTTTAAGTCACTTTTTCTTTAGGACAGTGAAACATAAGCTCTGTGCTTATTACCTTTTTGCAGAAGTTCCTGTGCCTTGCTCAGTTACTTCTTCCTGCGAACAATCCTTTGTTTCCATACCTGTGGAAGACAATATAGTCGTATGGTTAAAAGCATAAAAGGTTAGACAGATCTGTCCTAGCTCCATTATTTAACTTGATGTAAAGTGGGATAATAATAGTACCTGTCTCACAAAGTTGTTGTAAGGATTAAATGGCTAGCACATTAAAACACTCAAAGTGTTAGTTGTAGCTAAGTCAGAATTCAACGTGAGTGTAGACTGCAAAATGCTGAGGGGTCTGGAACCTCTAAGATCTCTTAAGAGTCATTTTTGGACACATTTCCCCCAAGGTGGCAAGCATAAATGAATATTACAAATTTTTAGAATTATGCTAACCTCAGTCAATAATCCATAAATTATCCTTCAAGTTAATTTATGAAGAACAAATTGAGTGTTTGCTTGGGGATATGAGCTTGGTGTGAGAGAGAGGGTATTACAAATTTGGAAGGGGCACATGGGAAGTTTCTGAGGTTCTTGGCAGTTTGTCCTCTTTGTGTATTTTGTAACTGCCGTTAAGTGCATATACATTTATATACATGTTATATTTTCTTGAGTTATTGACTCCTTTATCATCATGAAATGTTCCTTTTTTGTCTCTAGCAATATCTCTTTTTTAAAAAACTATTTTGTCTCATACTTCTATAGGCACTGCTATAGACTAAATGTTTTAATCCTCCCAAAATTTACATCTTCAAAACTAACTCCCATTGTGATGGTATTGAGATGGAGCCTTTGGAAAATTATTAGGTCATGAGGGTAGAGCACTCATAAATGGGATTAGTGCCCTAATAAGAGATCAAAGAGAGCTCCCTTGACCATTCTGCCATGTGAGGCTATGGTGAGAATACCCCTATAATCCAGGAAGCAGGCCTTCACCAGACAGTGAATCTGCCAGTCCCTTGATCTTAGACTTCCAGCCTCCAGAATGTTTGTTGGTTATAAGCCACCAGTCTTTGGTACTTTTGTTGATAGCAGCCCAAACTGACTAAGACAGCCACTCTTTCTTTTATGGTTAACTGTTTGCATGATATATTTTTTACATCCTTTTATTTTCACCCTATCTGTGTCTTTGAATCTAAAGTGTGTCTTATAGATAGCATATGGTTGGATCTTCTTGATTCCAGTCTGACAGTCTCTGCTGTTAGAGTGTTTAGTCCTTTCACATTGTGCTATTGACATGGTTATATTTATATCAGCCATTTTGTCTTCTGCATGTCTCATGTCTTTTTTATTCCTGTTTCTTTCACTGCCTTCTTTTGTGTTAATTCTTTTAGTGTATCATTTTAATACTTTTGATTTTTTAACCATCTGTTTCTTAGCCAAAGTTTCCTAGTGGTTGCTCTATGGTTTACACTACGTATCTTATTACAGTCTACTTTAATGCTACGTAATTCCAGTAAAAAATAGAAACTTTGCTTCAGTATAGCTCCATTTCCTCCCCCCTCCTTTGTGCTACCATCATCATATATTATATCAATATATTTTGTAAACCCAACCATATAGTGTTATAATTACTATCTTATAAATCTTTCTGCCTTTTAAAGAAATTAAAAGAAGAAAGAAAATAGCATTTATAGAGCCTTTGATGTATTTACCATTTCTAATTATCTTCATTTCTTCATGAAAATTTACCATCTCCTTTCAGTCCAAAGGACTTCTTTAGTATGTCTTGTAAGGCAGGTATGGTAGCAGCAAATTCTCTCTCTTTATCTGTGAATGTCTTTATTTTGCTTTCGTTTTGAGGTATGGTCTTGCTAAATATCTAATTGTTGATTGACAGTCTTTTTTCTTTTACCATTTTGAATGTGTCATTACCCTGCCTCTGGGCTTCATTGTTTTTGGTAAGAAATCAGGTATTAATAGTTTTGCTGTTCCCCTATACCTGATAAGTTGTTTTTAATTTCATTGTGTTCAGATTTTCTCTTTGTCTTTGAATAATTTGACTCTGGGTGTCTCTAGATATGGATCTACATACTTGGGGTTCGCTGAGCTTCTTGGATCTTTAGATTAACATTTTTCACCACGGTTTTGAGATTTTCAGTCATTGTTTTTCAAATATCTGTTCTGTCTCTCTTCTTCTGGGACTCTTATCACATATATTATGAAGGATCTGTTCATTTTTTTCCATCTTTTTTTCTGCCTTTAGTTCTTCACATTGGATGTCTGTTGCTCTAACTTCAAGTTTACTTATTTCTCATGCAAATGCAAATCTGTTGAGCCCATCTATGAATTTTTTATTTCAGTTATTGAACTTTTCATCTTTGTTTTCTTGTTTTGTTTTTTTAAAAATAATTTCTGTCCCTTTTTCATGATTCTCTTTTTTAATCATTGTCATCATGCTCATTTAAGTCTTTAAACACATTCCTTTTAGTTTTTCAACAAATTGTTTATAGCTGCTTTTTTTTTTAACATCATCTTAATTTTTTAAAATTTTTATGGAGTTTAGTTGATTTACAATGTTGTGTTAGTTTCAGGTGTACAGCAAAGTGAATCAGTTTTATATATATTTTTTTATATATATATTTATATATATATATATATATATATAGCCATTCTTTTTCAGATTCTTTTCCCATATAGGTCACCACAGAATATTGAGTAGAGTACCCTGTGCTATACAGTCAGTCCTTATTAGCTACCTATTTTATATATAGTAGTGTGTATATGTTAATCCCAAACTCCTAATTTATCCCTTCCTGCCCCCTTTTTCCCTTTGGTAACCATAAGTTTGTTTTCTACGTCTATGAGTGTGTTTCTGTTTTGTAAATAAGTTCATTTGTATCATTTTTTGTTAGATTTCACATATAAGTGATATCATATGATACTTGTCTTTCTCTGTCTGACTTACTTCACTTAGTATGGCTATCTGTATGTCTTCTTTGGAGAAATGTCTATTTATATATTCCACCCATTTTTTGATTGGTTTGTTTGGGGTTTTTTTTTTTTTTTTTTTTTTGCGGTACGCGGGCCTCTCACTGTTGTGGCCTCTCCTGTTGCGGAGCACAGGTTCTGGACGTGCAGGCTCAGCGGCCATGGCTCACGGGCCTAGCCACTCCACGGCATGTGGGATCTTCCCAGACTGGGGCACAAACCCGTGTCCCCTGCATCGGCAGGTGGACTCTCAACCACTGCGCCACCAGGGAAGCCCTTGGGGTTTTTTTGATAGTGAGCTGCATAAGTTGTTTGTATATTTTGGAGATAAATCCCTTGTCATTGACATTGAGTGCAGATATTTTCTCCCATTCTGTGGGTTGTCTTTTCATTTTGTTTATGGTTTCCTTTGCTGTGCAAAAACTTTTAAGTTTCATTAGGTCCCATTTGTTTATTTTTGTTTTTATTTTCATTCCTCTAGGAGATTGATCAAAAAAGATCTTGCTGTGATTTGTGTCCAAGAGTGTTCTGCCTGTGTTTTCCTCTAAGAGTTTTATAGTGTCTGGCCTTACATTTATGTCTTTAATCCATTTTGAGTTTATTTTTGTGTATGGTGTTAGGGAGTGTTCTAATTTCATTCTTTTACATTTAGCTGTCCAGTTTTCCCAGCACCACTTACTGAAGACACTGTCTTTTCTCCATTGTGTATTCTTACCTCCTTTGTTATAGAGTAGGTGACCATAGGTGCATGGGTTTATCTCTGGGCTTTCTTTCCTGTTCTGTTGATATATATTTCTGTTTTTGTGCCAGTACCATCCTGTTTTGATGACTGTAGCTTTGTAGTATAGTCGGTGGTGTCAGTGGTAACTTCTTTTTCATTTCTAATTTTTTTATATATATTTAAGGTAATTATTGATATGTACATTCGTATTGCCATTTTCTTAATTGTTTTTGATTTTTGCAGGTCTTTTTGTTTTTGTAGGTCTCTTGTGATTTGATGACTATCTTTAGTGTTGTGTTTGGATTGCTTTTTCTTTTTTGTGTGTGTATCGTAGTTTTTTGGTTTGCAGTTCCCATGAGGTTTTGATATAGCAGTCTATATACATAAAAGGTTGTTTTAAGTTGCTGGGCTCTTACTTTCAAATGCAGTTCCCATTTTCTGGGAGTTAGAGGAGTTTCTTTAGCATTTGTTGTAAAGCCGGATTGGTGGTGCTAAATTCTCTTAGCTTCTGCTTGTCTGTAAAGATTTTGATATCTCTGTCAAATATGAATGAGAGCCTTGCTGGGTATTCTTTTTTTATTATTATTTTTTTAAAATTTTTATTTATTTATTTATTTTTGCCTGCATCGGGTCTTAGCTGTGGCACATGGGATCTTTTGTTGTGGCACACGGGCTTCTTTATAGTTGTGCGTGGGCTCCAGAGCATGTGGGCTCTGTAGTTGTGGCACATGGGCTCTCTAGTTGTGGCGCGCCGGCATTTGGGCTCTTAGTTCCCTGACCAGGGATCGAACCAGCGTCCCCTGCATTGCAAGACAGATTCTTAACCACTGCACCACCAGGGAAGTCCCTGGGTAGAGTATTCTTTTTATACACATCAGTGTATACATGTCAATCCCAATCGCCCAATCATCACACCACCATCCCCACCCACACATGGCTTTCCCCCTTTGGTGTCCATATGTTTGTTCTCTACATCTGTATCTCAACTTCTGCCCTGCAAACCGGTTGATCTGTACCATTTTTCTAGGTTCCACATACACGCATTAATATATGATATTTGTTTTTCTCTTTCTGACTTACTTCACTCTGTAAGACAGTCTCTAGATCCATCCATGTCTCTACAAGTGACCCAATTTCTTTCCTTTTTATGGCTGAGTAATATTCCAGTGTATATTGCTGTGCAAAAGCTTTTAAGTTTCATTAGGTCCCATTTGTTTATTTTTGTTCTTATTTCCATTACCCTAGGAAGTGGATCAAGAAAGATCTTGCTGTGATTTGTGTCAGAGTGTTCTTCTTATGTTTTCCTCTAAGAGTTTTATAGTGTCTGGTCTTACATTTAGGTCTTTAACCCATTTTGAGTTTATTTTTGTGTGTGGTGTTAGGGAGTGTTCTAATTTCATTCTTTTACATGTAGCTGTCCAGTTTTCCCAGCACCACTTATTGAAGACAGTCTTTTTTCCATTGTATATCCTTGCCTCCTTTGTCATAGATTAGTTGACCATCGGTGCGTGGGTTTATCTCTGGACTTTCTATCTTGTTCCATTGATCTATGTTTCTTTTTCTGTGCCAGTACCATACTGTCTTGATTACTGTAGTTTTGTAGTATAGTCTGAAGTCAGGGAGTCTGATTCCTCCAGCTGCGTTTTTTTCCCTCAAGACTGCTTTGGCTTTTCAGGGTCTTTTGTGTCTCCATAGAAATTTTAAGATTTTTTGTGCTAGTTCCATAAAAACTGCCATTGGTAATTTGATAGGGATTGCATTGAATCTGTAGATTGCTTTGGGTAGTATAGTCATTTTCACAATATTGATTCTCCCAATCCATGAACATGGCATATCTCTTCATTGCAAACAGTGACAGTTTTACTTCTTCTTTTCCAATTTGGATTCCTTTTATTTATTTTTCTTCTCCTATTGCTGTGGCTAGGACTTCAAAAACTATGTTGAATAATAGTGTGAGAGTGGACATCCTTGTCTTGTTCCTGATCTTAGAGGAAATGCTTTCAGTTT
>NC_041221.1:154018248-154019357 GCF_002837175.3 Physeter macrocephalus
AGTATCTTTGTCTGGTTTTGGTATCAGGGTGATGGTGGCCTCATAGAATGAGTTTGGGAGTGTTCCTTCCTCTGCAATTTTTTGGAAGAGTTTGAGAAGGATGGATGTTAGCTCTTCTTAAATGTTTGATAGAATTCACCTGTGAAGCTATCTGGTCCTAGACTTTTTTTTGTTGGAAGATTTTTAATCACAGTTTCCATTTCATTACTTGTGATTGGTCTTTTCATATTTTCTATTTCTTCCTGGTTCAGTCTTGGAAGGTGATACCTTTCTACGAATTTGTCCATTTCTTCCAGGTTGTCCATTTTATTGTCATAGAGTGCTTGTAGTAGTCTCTTAGGATGCTTTGTATTTCTGCGGTGTCTGTTGTAGCTTCTCCTTTTTCATCTGATTTTATAGATTTGAGTCCTCTCCCTCTTTTTCTTGATGAGTTTGGCTAATGGTTTATCAATTTTGTTTATCTTCTCAAAGAACCAGCTTTTAGTATTATTGATCTTTGCTGTTGTTCTCTTTGCTTCTATTTCATTTATTTCTGCTCCGATGTTTATCATTTCTTTCCTTCTGCTAACTTTGGGTTTTGTTTATTCTTCTTTCTCTAGTTCCTTTAGGTGTAAGATTAGGTTGTTTATTTGAGATTTTTCTTGTTTCTTGAGGTAGGCTTGTATAGCTATAAACTTCCCTCTTGGAACTGCTTTTGCTGCATCCCATAGGTTTGGATCATCATGTTTTCATTGCCATTTGCTCTAGGTATTTTTTGATTTCCTCTTTGATTTGTTCAGTGATCTCTTGGTTATTTAGTAACGTATTGTTTAGTCTCCATGTGTTTGTGTTTCTTACGTTTTTTCCCTGTAATTCATTTCTAATCGCATAGCGTTGTGGTCAGAAAAGATGCTTGATATGATTTCAATTTTCTTAAATTTACTGAGGCTTGATTTGTGACCCAAGATGTGATCTATCCTGGAGAATGTTCCGTGCGCACTTGAGAAGGAAGTGTAATCTGCTGTTTTTGGATGGAATGTCCTATAAATATCAATTAAATCTATCTGGTCTATTGTGTCATTTTAAGCTTGTGTTTCCTTATTTATTTTCATTTTGGATGATTTGTCCAT
>NC_041221.1:154019396-154107740 GCF_002837175.3 Physeter macrocephalus
ATAATTGTTATATCTTCTTCTTGGATTGATCCCTTGATCATTGTATAGTGTCCTTCCTTGTCTCTTGTAACATTCTTTATTTTAAAGTCTATTTTATCTGATATGAGTATTGCTCCTCCAGCTTTCTTTTGATTTCCATTTGCATGGAATATCTTTTTCCATCCCCTCACTCTCAGTCTGTATGTGTCCCTAGGTCTGAAGTGGGTCTCTTGTACACAGCATATATATGGGTCTTGTTTTTGGATCCATTCAGCAAGCCTGTGTCTTTTGGGTGGAGCATTTAATCCATTCACGTTTAAGGTAATTATCGATATGTATGTTCCTATTACCATTTCCTTAATATTGGGGGGTTTGCTTTTATAGGTCCTTTTCTTCTCTTGTGTTTCCCACTTAGAGAAGTTCCTGTAGCATTTGTTGTAGAGCTGGTTTGGTGGTGCTGAATTCTCTTAGCTTTTGCTTGTCTCTAAAGCTTCTGATTTCTCCATCGAATCTGAATGAGATCCTTCCCAGGTAGAGTAATCTTGGTTGTAGGTTCTTCCCTTTCATCACTTTAAGTATATTATGCCACTGCTTTCTGGCTTGTGGAGTTTCTGCTGAGAAATCAGCTGTTAACCTTATGGGAGTTCCCTTGTATGTTATTTGTTGTTTTTTCCTTGCTGCTTTCAATAATTTTTCTTTGTCTTTAATTTTTGCCAGTTTGATAACTGTGTGTCTCGGTGTGTTTCTCCTTGGGTTTATCCTGTATGGGACTCTCTGCACTTCCTGATCTTGGGTGGCTATTTCCTTTCCCATGTTAGGGAAGTTTTCAACTATAATCTCTTCAAATACTTTCTCTGGTCCTTTCTCTCTCTCTTCTCCTTCTGGTCCTTCTCCCCTATAATGCGAACATTGTTGCATTTAATGTTGTCCCAGACGTCTCTTAGGCTGTCTTCATTTCTTTTCATTCTTTTTTCTTTATTCTGTTCCGCAGCATTGAATTCCACCATTCTGTCCTCCAGGTCGCTTATCCGTTCTTCTGCCTCAGTTATTCTGCTATTGATTCCTTCTAGTGTAGTTTTCATTTCAGTTATTGTATTGTTCATCTCTGTTTGTTTGCTCTTCGGTTCTTCTAGGTCCTTGTTAAACATTTCTTGTAGATTCTCCATCTGTGCCTCCCTTTTTTTCCTGAGATTTTGGATCATCTTTACAATCATTACTCTGATTTCCTTTTCAGGTAGATTGCCTATCTCCTCTTCATTTAGTTGTTCTTGTGGGTTTTTATCTTGTTCCTTTGCCTGAAACATATTCCTCTGTCATGTCATTTTGTCTGACTTTCTGTGTTTGTGGTCTTCTTTCCACAGGGTGCAGGATAGTAGTTCCTCTTGCTTCTGGTGACTGCACCCTGGTGGGTGAAGCTGGATCTTGTCCCTCTGTTGGGCAGGGCCATGTGAAGGGGTGTGTTTTGAGGTGGCTGTGAGCAGCCTGTCTGCTGATGGGTGGGACTGTGTTCCTATCCTGCTGGCTGCTTGGCCTGAGGCATCCCAGCACTGGAACCTGCAGGCTATTGGGTGGGGCCCCCAGTCAATATTCCCTGCTTTGTGCAGGGTCCCAGCGTATGTGAGACCTTGTGTGCACCCTCCAAGAGCTCCTGGCCCTGTGGAGCTCCTGTGCTCAAGCCCCACTGGCGTTCAATGCCAAATGCCCTGGGGTTCTTCCTCCCGATGCCAGACCCTCAGACTGTCTTGGGGGGCTATTTTTATGTGGGAGCATCCCTGTGTAGCCTGTGTGGGTTTAATATTTTTTGGTGCAAGGGCTTTTTTTCGTATGAATGTCTGCCACCTCTTTCCTCAGTGCATGCTGGCTGTTATCCCCTTGATAGGAGGTGTGACTGATGTTGTGGTGACCAGAGCCTGCACTGGATATTGAGCAGGGCCTCCTCTTTGCTCTGTGGTTGTCACTGCCCTGTCAGGGGCAGGGTCTGCTACCCAGTTGTTGGAGTAGAAGCCCCCAGATCCATTTCTGAGGTGTGTTTCTGATCTGTGGTGCAAGATAGGCAGGATTCGAGCATTCCCACTGGGAGAGAAGCCACTGAGTATTCCTCCTCTGGAGCTGTTCACCTGTGAGTGTGCTCTGCTGCGTCACCCTTCACCAGTTGTGCGCGCTCACAAATTACACTGTTGTTGGCACCGCTCTCGGCCTCGCCTTATCTGTGGGTATTCTGGCAATTGGTTCTGGTGTCTCTGAGGCTTTGTTTTCACCAGGACACCCGCAGAGATCCACTGAAGTCAGGTCGTAGGACTGCAGTAATCGGGCACCTGGACCCTCTGTGGGAGCTATGGAAGCAGCTCAGACTCTGGCCTGGCCCAACCCCTTGTGTGTATGTGCCCACAAAGCCCACGGCTGCTAAAGCTAGACCTGGCTCAGTTGCAGGAGCCCTCGTCTGTTTGGATGTTCTGCAGGCACTGAATTTACAAAGCTGGCAGCGGGGGTGTAAATCCGTGGTTTACACAGCCGTGAGGAGAGATTTCAGCTCTTCTTTCTTAGTTGCACGGCCTCTGGGGCTCAGCTGTGGTTTCAGCCCCACCTCTGCGTGTGGGCTACCCACCCACCTGCGTCTGCTCCTGAGGCTGCCCTGGGGCACATGAGCCTGCCCAGGCGGGAGGGGGCCAAGGTGGCAACCAGGGCAGCAAGTCCACCCAAGTGGGAGGCCCTCCTAGTGCCTGTGGAGGCAGGGGCCGGTGCATGGGGAAAGAAACCTGTGGCGGCCCAGGTTTCTTCCACGAACATCCCGGTTGAGGAGGAGCTCCTCACTCCCATCCCTTCACGCTGTCTCTTCCTAACCAACAGCAGTCCTCTACCTGGGTCTGCTCTCCAGACCCCACGTTCTAGCACCCAGCCCCCATCTGCACCAGCAGACAAACGTCTCAGGCTGGGGAGCTCAGGGCTGTGGCATGCACCATCTGTGTAGGTCTCACTCTGTCCTGCCTGCCACAGACTGGTTGCTGGGCTCTACCTCCAAGCCCCCAAAGCTCCCCTTTTGTCCCAGCTGATCTCCCCACTGGTGAGGGCGCTTCCCTGGATGATCTGTATATACTCATGTTTCTGTTGACTGCTTTTTTCCCCCTGATTGTGGGTCAAACTTTCTTGTCTCTTTGCATGTCTTAACAATTTTTTTTGTTGTTGAATCTGGGCATTTTAAGTAATATTGTAGCAACTCTAAAGTCTGACCTTCCCTCACCCCCCGATTATTTTTGTTGTTGCTATTTTGCCTGTCTGCTTATTTGTTTAGTAATTTACCTGGACTTAGCTGTGTGATTCATTTCCTCTGGGATGTGTGGCCACTGATGGCTCTGCTCAGTTGGTTTTTAGTTTTGTTCCTGTTTTTATTTTTAAGTCTGGCTTTCTTGAGGTTGCTTCTGTTTCCACACAGTTTAGTGGCCATGCAGTACTGGTTAGAGATTATGTTCAAACACATCAAATCGATTCGGCTTCTACCTGCAGTCATTGTATCTATGTGTGGATTTTGAAGTGTGTTCTAAGTTCAGATAGTTTTCAGGTCTGCCCCATTGGACCCTCTTGCATTTCCTCAGCACATGTGCACAGGCTTCTAATAGAACAAGGATGCATGAATAGTTTCAGCCCTCTCCATCCTTCTCAAGTGTGCACACCAACTCCAGTCAGCCAGGATATTTGAAGAGCTTGTCAAGTGCCTCTATGACTGTCTCTTTGTATCTTCCTGTTACATTTGTCTGACCCATGGGTCCCTTGTTTGCCCAACCAGGACTGCTACCACAGATTAGTAGAACCCCTGGCCTTCCCTGTTTGCTTGCCACTCAGATTGCAACACCACCACTGGGCATGGATTGTTTCACCTTCTTTGAATCAAGTCAGTCCTCCAGCAGTGAAACTGCTGGTTACTCACAACCTACCTTGCAGTGTTAGAATTACCACATTGAATGATGGGAGGAAAAAGGGGAGCAGTGTCTAGCAAGTATGCCACAGATTTTCATGATTATTTTCTAAATGAGTTTTTCCTAAAATAAGTGTTATTCACTTTGTTGTTAATCCTGTAATCAATTTCCAGGACACTGAAATGGTTGTTTTTTATCTTTCTGTCCAGTTTTGTAGTTGCTTTTGGGTTAGAGGGTTTGGAAACCTCATTTAGATGCATCAGAAGTCCCACCTAGGGACTTCCCTGGTGGCACAGCGGTTAAGAATCTGCCTGCCAATGCAGGGGACACAGGTTCGATCCCTGGTCCGGGAAGATCCCACATGACACAGAGCAACTAAGCCCATGCACCACAACTGCTGAGCCCATGCTCCACAACTACTGAAGCCTACGTGCCTAGAGCCCGTGCTCCGCAACAAGAGAAGCCACTGCAGTGAGGGGCCCGTGCACCGCAACCAAGAGTAGCCCCTGCTCACTGCAACTAGAGAAAGCCACACACAGCAACAAAGGCCCAAAACAAGCAAAAAATCTTTTAAATTTAAAAAAAAACAAACGTGTCTTTAAAAAAAAATGAGTCCCACCTAGTATTGAGTTTTGAACTGTTTAAACATTTTACACATTCAAATGTTAAAATTAAATCAGAAAGGATAAGGAAAATTAAGCCTAAAATGGATTACAAACAGGAACAAATAAACTATATCAAATTGATTACATGTTAACGTAACTATATCAAATTGCTTACATAGAGAAGATAATGCCAATAACTTTGGACATAATATTCTGGCTGTATTCCCTTAGTAGAATATATCCTAAAGTCGGAAAGAACTGCAGTGAAATCTTGAACTTTACGTAGTAGGTTATAGGTAGTGATAGTCATATAGTAATTTTGAACCTTTTTGTTTATTGTAGGATAGAGCAAATGAGTAAATATATTGCTGTTGCTGAGAACTAGAGTTTTCACTGTGGGAGTTGGTGTGGTATTCACTTACTTGAATACATACATAGACGATTTCACTTGTATGTATTCTCTGACTCCTAGGATTTTTGTTTTATTTAAGATGTATTTTCATGGGTATCTTCATTGAGAGGGCCTAAAAGCAGTGACTCCCTAGTAACACCTAGATCTTGGTTTCTAAATGCCATTCTCCACTAAAAGAATCCAGGACTCCTTGGAGAAGTGGCTGATTCCAGGTATGGGGAAGGCAGAGTACAGAGTATTGCACCTGGAATATAATGTACAGCTGCAGCAAAGTTCACCCTTAGGGGATAGATCCAAGCAAAGGTTTACACAGATCCTAGAAGTGGGCTCAGAAAATTTAGGTAAGAAATCTGGAGCATGGTCTAAAGGGGCCCCACGGGAGGAAGGGTGCGGTCAGAAGATGACCTTGATGGACCCTTCTTGCCCAGGCCTAGGGAATGTACAGTGTTCTTCAACCCATGAAACCATCTGAGCATTTTATAACATTCCAGACTTTTTGCAGTGCTTTTTTAAATTCTCTTATAATTTTTGTTTGTTTGGTTTTTTTTTGGCTGCATTGGGTCCTCGTTGCTGCATGCCAGCTTTCTCTCATTGCGGTGAGCAGGGGCTACTCTTTGTTGTGGTGCGCGGGCTTCTCATTGAGGTGGTTTCTCTTGTTGAGGAACACGGGTTCTAGGTGCACGGGCTTCCATAGTTGTGGCTTGTGGACTCTAGCACAGGCTCAGTAGTTGTGGTGCACAGGCTTAGTTGCTCCGCGGCATGTGGGATCTTCCCGGACCAGGCTCGAACCCGTGTCCCCTGCATTGGCAGGCGGTTTCTTAACCACTCCGCCACCAGGGAAGTCCTCTTATAATTTTTAAAAATAACCTGTGAGGTAGAATTGAGTTGCCCAATTAGAGGCATTATGTACAGTCTACATTCAAAGGAAGATCATGTGGGGAAGGAAGTGAAAGGTAGTCCTGGGGAGGAGATATGGCTTGTGCTAGACTTTGAAAACAGGAAAATTTGGTTTGGGCAGCTGGAAGGGAAATCTAGAAGAAAAACAATGGCATTCCAAGGTGGGTAGGTAAGCAAAAGAATGGAGTGAAGAATAAGAGAGCCGGCTGTCTAGAAGAGAGGACTTGTGTAGTAATGGGAGGTTAGGTTGAGTAGGTTGGAATAGAATTTTGTTGCAAAGAATAAAAGGTTTCTGAATCTTCATTTTTTTTTTAACCTGTAAAATACGTAAATACCTCCATGCCCTTCTCTCAGAATTGCCTTGGGAAGCAGATGAGCTGAGCTAATGTATCTGACAGCAGATGTTAAGCAATGAAATGCTATACTGGTATAAGTTATAGTGAACTTTGAGTGCCAGGCTGAAAAGTTTGCAGTTGTGGTAATAACTGTGAAATAAACTGCATTCGTCAAGGGCATTGTCTTTTTGAGGTTTTCCTTGGCAGTTCTTGTGATGATTTACAGTGCAAGGTAATGTCACTATTTCTCCCTGAGTTTTTAGTGATGGGGAGGACTACTGAGTTAAGAGCCCTGTAAGAATTGTCCCCATTCTTATGGAAATACAATTCTAGAACAGATGTTACCCTGTGAGGTCTCTGCAATGTGTTAAAAGGCATTGTGGAGGCATGTGAGAAGGCTCCTAACCACGTTAGATGAGAACCTGGAAGATTTGCACCCAGTAATGCAGCAGGATACCAGCACTACCAGTTCACTTATGTGTGAATACTGCTGGCACCTAGCATGCTAAGAAAGACTTATACACGATGAAATCTGTCCTTGGATTCCATAACATTACACAGTGTGCGTGCCATCCTTTGGAAAAAAGGGTATGTTCCCGCAGCAGAATAAATCCTAGTCTTTGTACTGGGATCAAGTTAGTCTCCTGGCACAGCTGGGAGATAGTGCATCTTTCTCTTCAAAGTGCTATTTTTAGCTGTTGCCAAGGAGATATTCAGCATGATATTGATACTTGAATTAATCCTCAATTTACACAGTCTGTGGAAGCAGCAGCTCTTTTTCCAGGGTTTACTGCTTAATGGGTCACTGAGTTGTGACTTAACAGACCAAAAAATAAAATTCCTTCCTTAGAATAATTGGCCTCTGAAATACATTCTGGAGTTCACCTCTTGGCCAGTTCAACTTTTAGGCCTAGTTATAAAGACACTGTGAGCTTTTCTCAGGCTGCCTGCTCAGGCTGGCCCTTATCAATAATTCCTTCTGGGTGCACCTTGGATCTAGGCTTTTCTCATTGAAATGTTAATGTCCTAAATTTACCAAATAATGATTAAACTCTTAAAACGCGCACACACACACACACACACACACACACACACACACACACACACACACATATGCAAGCTTCACAAGAGCCTGATCTGGCAGTCTGAAGGACTCATCAGTGTTCATAGAACATTCCTGATAAGTTGGCATGGAGAACAGATTATAGACCAGAAAGTAGCTTGAAATTAGAGTTAAAATAGATTGAAATTGTTAATGTATGGACATTAAACTCTAATAACTTGATGAGTTGCCCTTCTCTAAAGAATTTTTTTGATATAACTGTTTTTTTAAAATATATTCCAGACCTTTAAAACCCGTAATGCATTTATTCATGTGATCCTATAATTTTTTCTTTTAACTTATTAACATGCTACCTTGCATTAATATATTTTCTAATGTGAAAACAACTTTTCATTTCATTGTTAGAACTTTATTAGCCAGTGATACATGGGTGTGTGTGTGTGGTTTTGAGTGAATTTAAAATTGATCGAATGAATTCCCTAATATTTATAGGGTTTTGATTTTACTCTAATTGAAATTGTTTTAGAATTTAAAATTTTTTTTTAGTTTTTCTTAAACCCCTTCACCCATTCTCCCACACCCACCCCACCCCACCCCACCCCTGGCCCCAACCTATGAGCCTGATGTTTTTTGTTTTGTTTTGTTGAGATTCCACATATAAGAGAGATCATATGGTGCTTGTTTTTCTCTGACTGATTTATTTCATTTAGCATAATGCCCTCTAGGTTAATCCATGTTGTTGCAAATGAGAAGAGTTCATTTTCTTTTATGGCTAAATAATATTCTGTTGTGTGTATGTGTGTGTATGTGTGTGTGTGTGTGTGTGTATGTAAAACACCACAGTTTCTTTATCCATTCATCCATTGATGGCCACTTAGGTTGTTTCCATATCTTGGTTATTGTAAACAACGCTGCAGTGAACATGGGGGTGCAGATATCTTTTTGAGTTAGTATTTTCATTTTCTTCAAATAAATACCCAGAAGTGGAATTGCTGGATCATATGGTAGTTCTATTTTTAAGTTTTTAAGGAACGTCCATACTGTTTTCCATAGAGGCTGTACCAATTTACATTCCCACCAACAGTGCACAAGGGATTTCTTTTCTTCACATTCTTGCCAACGCTTGTTATTTCTTGTCTTTTTGATAATAGCCATTCTAACAGGTGTGAAGTGATATCTCATTGTAGTTTTGATTTGCATTTCCTTGCTGATTAATGATGTTGAACGTCTTTTCATGTACCTGTTTGCCATGTATGTCTTCTTTGGAAAAATGTCCGTTCAGATCTTCACCCACTTTTTAATAAGATTGTTTGAGGTTTTTTGCTGTTAAGTTGTATGAGTTCTTTATGTATTTTAGATATTAATGCCTTATCAGGTATATGATTTGTAAATATTTTCTTCCATTCATTTTGTTGATGGTTTCCTTTGCTGTCCAGAAGCTGTTTAGTTTGATGCAGTCCCACTTGTTTATTTTTGCTTTTGTTGCCTTTGCTTTTGGTGTCAGATTCAGAAAATCATTACCAAGACCTATGTCAAAGAGCTTACTGCCTTAGTTTTCTTCTAAGAGTATTATGGTTTCAGGTCTTACGTTCAAGTCTTTAATCCATTTTGAATTAATTTTTGTGTCTAGTATAACATATGGTTCATTTTCATTCTTTTGCATGTGGTTGTCCAGTTTTCCCAGCACCACTTATTGAAGAGACTGTCCTTTCCTCATTGTATATTCTTGGCTCCTTTTTCATAAATTAATTGACCATGTGTGTGGGTTTATTTCTGGGCTCTCTGTTCTGTTTCACTGATCAATGTGTCTGTTTTTATGCCAATACCATACCTTTTAATTACTGTAGTTTTGTAATATAGGTTGAAATCAGGGAGCATGATGCCTCCAGCTTTGTTTTTCTTTCTCAAGATTGCTTTATCTATTCGGGGTTGAAATAACTTTTAACTGGATTTGTTATGGGGTTTTCTTGGGCTCCAGCATCAAATCCCCTTTCTCATGTGGAGGAAATTCCCCTGTGCTGTAACCATGTTGAGTGCCAGTCAATCCCCTGATTCCCTCACTCTGTTTTCTGACAGCCAAGGCATGTGACCTATGCTTGGCTCATTGGATGCTTCTGACCAAAACTTTAAATCTGGATCAGGACAAAGAAAGGGGAATGGTTAGGATTTATTGGCTGCTATTACAGTCCTATCTTGGCCAGATTCTTCCACTAAAAGACACTTAATGTTTTCTTGCTTTTTGACTTAACAGAGCTGCCTTGAGTCCTGGCTGTTTTCTAAGCCTATATTTTAGGCCTCCCTTTGATTGTGTGAGCCCCACAGTAGCTTTCCAGTAAATATTCCCTTAGATTTTTTTTTTTTTTTCCTAAGATAGTCCTTTTGCTAGGATCCAAAAATCCTATCCAGTACAATAGAGGATATTATAATTCGAGCACCTCTTTCCTGGGTAGTACTAGGTAAATGTGGCCACATGTTTGTGTTTTGATTGCCATCACCACTACCCATTTTATTTTTTCCTGTATTCCCTTAGAGTAGTCCTTCTTTAGATATATTATATCTTAAAATGTGTCTGCTGAACATTAATAGATGTCATAAAAATTATATTCAGTTTATACCTACCTTTTAGTTTCTTTATTGAGATTCATCAAGTGTTCTGTTTCATCCAGAGTATAGTAATAAGGTATTTGGAAAGCATCCTGGTCTCAGCAGCTCATTTACAAATCTTCTCCAGAGACATAACATTTTTAGTTTAGTTCCTAATCTTAAGAGTACCAATTGTTTAGGCTCCCAGTTTGTACTGTGGATGAAAAACCCTGCTAACTTTATTTCCTCCCTTTGAAGTTTTTATTTAGTCAGAAGCTTCAGGAATGAAGGAAGAGATTTTTGGAGATTCTTTTTTAAAAATGCTGTCAAAAGGTGGTAGGCAGACACTGCTGCCAGTTCTGCTTCTGCCGACCATATTGCTAAGATGTTCAGGGCTGAAAGCACATAGGGACTCGGCACGTGTCATCTTTGCTCTCCAGAATAACATTCACTCTGCCTTTGAGTTCAAAGAGTGCTTGGCCATCTGTGTTAATTTCTGAGTTGTTAGAAAAGCTAAGAAAAGAGAGCTTTCTCTGGTTTGAGGTTTCTCAAATTTCCCTGTGTTAGCCTGCTAACTGCATACTGCCTGACCCTGCAAATAAGGCTTGTCCTCCATAATGTGCTCTGCTGGCTACTGTATGTCTCCTTTATGACACAAACTGCAATTGTAGCTAAATAAGTATTACATTATTTATTTTACAGAAAAATAATAGCTCATATTTGTTGAACTCTTATTTGCCAGTCAGTGTATTGGGAGTTTTACATAAATTATCACATTAATCCATATATCTATTAAAGCCTTAATTTTTAGATGAAGAAACTAGGCTCAGAACGATCTGGACCTTGTCCAGCATCTTCTACAATTAATAAATAGCAGATCTAGAATTTGAATTTATAATGGTAAGCGTACCAGTGGGTATACTTAGTTTCTTTTTTAGTAAATAGAAATTACTGTTCCATGCAAAAGCTAGAAACAGAAAACCTGGGTTTTATCTTTTAAACATCAAGAATTCACTTGATGATTAGCCAGATGGTCATGTGTTTTTTTCTGTATGTTTGAGATTTAGATAAAACTGACCCAGTTCTCAAAACTCAAGCTACTGCCTATTGAATAGCGTAATGTGTAATGAAAGCTGACCTTTTTGTTCATTTATCATAATATTGTGAGAATTTATGTCATTCTCTGATCTCTTTCAGAGAAGGAGAGAAGAGAGCTCTAGGCTAAAGGAGGAGGGAAATGAGCAGTTTAAGAAAGGAGGTAAGATACGTATTTCAGCACTGATGCTGGGCGTCTTGACTCCTCATTCTTTTGTAGATTCTGTGAAGAAACACCGAAGAACATTTGGAAACAACTAGCAGACCTAAACCGCTAATAATACCCTGTTGCCTCCCAACACCTTGGAATTTTGTTTTTTTTTACCAGGTCCAAATTATTCTCAAGTGACAGTGACCAGTTACCATGTGTCTCTAGGCACAGGCATAGTTTTTCTTTTCTGTAATCTACTGTCTGTAAACCCAGAGATTAGGAGGAAAAACTCTTGAGTTTTTGCTTTGGGAAACTCTAAACTGGAATGTTAAAAGGCTATTTGCTGCATTGCTGTTAAAACAGGGTCCCCGTTACTCCCTTGTGACAGTGCTGTGAATACTGGCCCAATGCGTCCGGTGTGGGCGAGGGAAGGGTTTTGCTTGTACTTTGGTTGCTCTTTCACGTGCCTTTTTCTGTGGATGCCTTAAGTAGAGAGATGTTCCTTCTGCGTTTCCTATATTTGCTTAGGAATAAGTGGGGTTTGTTCTTATAATTAGGGGGAACTATTTGATCTTATGATCAAATTCTATCACATCTCAGAGTGTGCATGCTTTAGAAATCTAGGAATAGTAACATCTTCCCCTAGTTATTTTAGTACCCTGACCGTAATTCTTTGTGTGGCAATGAATATATAAATTTATCACCATTTTCTCTTTTAAGGTGTTTAGTCAACTGCTGATTTTTACATTGTTGCTTTTGGCTCTATAAAATGTCTCTCCAAACATTTCATGGAAGCAGTTTTAGCCGGGTTGACTCCATGAAAGCACAATGTCTTTGATGAAAATATATACATAGAATTTTTTTCTTCATCCCGGGCCATTAATCCCAGATTTCAGTCTCTTTCATCTGTCCAGTTCCCTAATCCCCTTTCAAAACTCTTTACTAAATTGACAAGCCAAATGAAAGGTGAACATAGAGCATTCTGTTGGAGACCTTTGTCCCATGAATGGAAAGCTATGCATTCTGAGATCTTTTGGAGTACAGTGATATCAGGTGTAACATCATAACGACCTCTCATATTTTACCTTATCCTCAGATTATATAGAAGCTGAAAGTACTTACAGTCGAGCCCTTCAGATATGTCCATCCTCCTTCCAGAAAGACAGGTCTATTCTGTTTTCAAATAGAGCTGCTGCAAGGATGAAACAGGTATGTATCTTTGACCTTTTCTTTTTAAGAAGCACATGAACTTACAATGTTTTCGTAGGATAGCTTCTCTCCAGAAACAAGCATAGGGCCTCTAAAGTTGCTGCCTCTCTTTTGCTACCCATATATTTCCATGATTTAAAGGGCACGGGGAAGATAGAAAAAATATTTTGAAAAACTTCAGTCAGATTACTGTTCACATTCCTCATTAAAGTGGCTGAGTGAACACTTTCATGGAAGGAAGCCTGGCAAAGTTTCCGCCAAACTAGGGCAGGTTAATGAAGCAAAGAGCCTAGTGCATCTCCTAGAATAGCTACAGCTGCTTATTTTAGGCCTCTGGAACTCTAGATAAAGACCCAAAGGGATAGGAAACAGTGCTTAAAACTGGACTTCAAGATGCTTATCCCTGAGATTCTGATTTTCTGTTGAAAGTGTAGACATAGGGAGAAACGTCTAAGAGTTGGGGTGAGAGGTATGCTTAAATGCAAAGTAGGTGTCAGGGAAAGTTCAAAGGTATTTTGTATTTCCAAAGGATTGAGAACCTGGTGTAACAGGATGAATTTAGAATAGATGAGAGTGTAAATATATTTGTCTGGTATCGTGCTGGGATACCAAAAGTTAGATTTGTGATTTGTCTGATATTCCTATTTAGTCAACATAGTAAATCTTGCCAGATTGAAATGATGAGAGCTTGAAAAAAACAATACCACTTGTTTAACTGTGACTACTTGTATTCCAAGCACAAAGGGTAGGTTTTTTAACACACCTCTAAGCAGCAACGAAGCAGGCCCAAGACTGGGTGGAGTGGTTTTCTGTTCGTTTAGATCAGGTATCTACATCACTTTCTTTTTTGATGTTGACTGGAATTCTCTAGTGCTTCTACCAAAGTCACTTTGGATGGCCAGGGTTTTTAAAGGGGGGTGGGGGTGTGCTTGAATATTCGGACATGCAAAAAGTTTTATTTCAACCCAGACTTGTATGTTTTCTTACTAGATTCAGTGTCGAAGGTGAAGTTTTTTAGAGTGATTCATGTGGCATGAGAGAAGGAATAATTTTAGAGTATACAAACACATTTTAGATTAGGGGACTTAAAACAACTGTTTTAAGTTTATTTAAAACATCAGTCGTAAATATATTCTACCATCGATCAGAATTCACACCTAATAGCTTTTACACTTAGCTGGAAAATTCTGATCTTTCACTTTTGCCTCTTGGAGACATCTAGCCACATTCTTAGACTGGAAATTGTCATTGTGAAGTGAGATCAAGGATACCTTCAGTGTCAGAGAAAACTCTGTACCATACCCATTTGGCTCCTGGGTTTTGGGATTCTTTGTTCCCACAATTGCCAGAGTTACTGGCATTGCTAGTATTGGCTGGTATGATCGACTGGTTCTTGAATTAGGAAAATGTATGGCCTTGCTAGTCTTCTGTCTGTCACAGCTGAGGAGAACTCAAAAGAGAGTTGCTCTGTGACTCTTTCCTGAACAAAGGATAGGTTTGTTAGTGGGGTTTTTGTTTTTGTTTTGTTCTTTTAACTTGCATTCCTAATATTTTTTAAAGATCCTAAAATTATAGACTTGGAGACTTTCAGGATTAATGTCCTGAAGTGATTTAAGGAGCATGTTCTGAGTTTAAGGAAGTGATGGGTTAACTGCTTTAAGAATTTCTGAAAGGCAAGTTTGTAGGCTCAGCATCCCCGACTGGGTGTGTCTGGGCAAGCTTTATGTTTCATGTCTGGAGAGGGAAAAGGCAAACTGGAGTTAGGACGGAGTTTCAGCTCTAGGCCTGACTGCACAAGAGCAGACAAAGCCCTAAAAAAATAGGCTCTAAAAGTAGTTACTTGGGGGCACAAAGAATACCACCACAGCAGTTGTAAACATAAGTTATAAAGATTTGGGACTTTCCCGGTGGCGCAGTGGTTAAGAATCCGCCTGCCAGTGCAGGGGACATGGGTTCGAGCCCTGATCCGGGAAGATCCCACATACCGCAGAGCAACTAAGCCCGTGTGCCACAACTACTGAGCCTGCATTCCACAACTACTGAAGTCAGTGTGCATAGAGCCTGTGCTCCGCAACAAGAGAAGCCACTGCAATGAGAAGCCCGTGCACCGCAACAAAGAGTAGCCCCCTCTCACTGCAACTAGAGAAAGCCCACGTGCAGCAACGAAGACCCAACGCAGCCATAATTAATTAATTATTTTTAAAAGCTATAAAGATTTACTCCTATTTCAGTTTAAAATAGAAAGTTGTATCTTAGATTTATAGAAATCTAATAAGTTGGGGATATACTGACTTACAGATTTCTTTACTACAGGACTTCTTGTTAGAGTTTTTTGATTTTGGTTTTGGTTTTTTTTGCGGTACGCGAACCTCTCACTGTTGTGGCCTCTCCCGTTGTGGAGCACAGGCTCCGGACGCGCAGGCTCAGCGGCCATGGCTCACGGGCCAGCCGCTCTGCGGCACGTGGGGTCTTCCCAGACCGGGGCACGAACCCGTGTCCCCTGCATCGGCAGGCGGACTCTCAACCACTGCGCCACCAGGGAAGCCCCTTGTTAGAGTTTTTAATATGTGAATTGCTATGATGAACATTGGAAGAGATAATATAGTTAGTGTTTCCCAAATGACTCTGGAACCTTTTTTGCTTATTGTGGGTAAAATACACATGCTACAAATTTGACCATTTTAACCATTTTAAAGTATACAATTCAGTGCCATTCACAGTGGCACTGGATACATTCACAGTGTTAGGCAGCCATCACCACTGTCTGGTTCCAAAATTTTTTTTATGACCCTAAAAGGAAACCCATTAAGCAGTCACTCCCCATCCTGGAACTGTTTCTGATTGAATCCTGAAACTCAATTTGGTAGACATTGCTCTAAAATATTCTGCAAAATATTTGGCATTTGCTACAGTAGCCATTATGGAAGTATTGAACGTTTATTTGAACTAACATTTCTCTAACATTGTAGAAAATTTCTAATTTGGGGAAAATAGACATTTAGAGCTTAGAAAAGTTAAACAGCAGTTGAGTGTCAGAGCTGAAACTAGAGTAATTCTTTTGATATCCTGTGTTCTTTCCACTGTGCCATGCTTCTCAATTCAGCAAGTTAAATTAGTTAGATATCTTATTTAGTGAATTGTTTTGTATTTTTGTTTCATCAGTGGATAAATTAAGGTTCATAACTGAGACTACACAACAAGCCTTACAGTGTCTGTAGATGGACTATCTGTATACATTTTCAAGATACCACTTTGGGTGCGATATATAACAGCTAGCCAAAGAGGAGGGTTATTAATTCAGTTATTCATATATCAGTCATTTGCCCTGTTAATTGATCACAAAGTTTTCTCACTGTCAACATTCTAATGTAAAGTGTCTTGCAAATATAACAAGTCAATTGCAACAGTCTTTAAAGATACTTTAGGAGGAAGCTACTTGAATAATTTGTCACCAGGAGGCTTTCAAGTTAGAGCTGTGAGCATAGTTTGAATTTTAGCTCGGAAGTAACATGCAAGTTTTGGTGTTATTTCCTTGAAAAGCATTCTGCATCTCCATAAGCAATTATTAATGATCAGCATATGTCATTGAGCCTTTGGGCTATTGAGACAGAATTAGGGTGACATATTAATGATCTATTTCCTTTTAGGACAAGAAAGAGATGGCCATCAGTGACTGCAGCAAAGGTACAGCTTTTTGGTCTTGTTGCATGTTAACATACAAAAGCATTACCTCAGCTAGACAAGCAAATAAGGAGGCTCTCAGTCAGGTGTGTACTTGTACACATGTACTCTTCTTCTGAGGCAGTTAAAGAAGAAGCTCTCGGCCTTTCTTAGAGGTACTGCACAGTAGTTGTCTTAGTGTAAGCATGCTTTTGAATGGATAGTTCAGTCAGTTTATCCTGTATTGGTAAAAATATGGAGAATAATTCCAAGCTACCTTGGCCGCAGAAACAGTTTATTCCCTGTATGTCCAAATTACTCTCCTTTGAAACTGAAGTTGAAGATCTTAGTTAGCTGCTATTGGGGCACCTGAATCTGTGTGTTTGGAAGGGCAGTTGCTGTTAGGGAATTGGTACTCTCTTCAGATGTAGTACTTAATCCAAACCTCCTTGCCATCATTTTAATTATCCTTTCAGGTTCCACACAGTGAATCAAGTCTCTGCTATCTGAGTTCCATCATGGTCTTTTCGTTCTACCAACTGATAGAGACAGCCTCAGACGTAGATCACCATTGTTTTTTCCACACATTTCCTGTTAGGCCAGACGGTTGTCTTGTCTTGGTATGGAGAACACACAATCATCTTCCTTGTATCTTGCTACTCTCATGAGTCTTTCTAGCTAATTACTACTCTTGTAATTTGTGGGTTTTTTTTTTTTTTTCCATTTTCCTCCTTTGGATAATATTTTCTCTGAGAGAATCATAGAGTTAGAAAGAACCTTATATATTATCTAATCCCACTCTCAGACCAAGCATGAATTCCCTCTTCTGTTTTGTTTTTTAGGTTTTTTTGACGTGAATTAGTCACCCTCTCTACTGGATTTCTTTTCTTTATACTTGGTATTTCTATAGAGTGTCTGAATGAAACTGTTACTACATTAGAATCTAGCAGACTTCTTCTGATCTATTTATCTTGGGCTGCAACTAATTCTGAATGTACTGTTTTGTTTGGAAGAAGGTGTTCAACCTTAATCTGTGTGAGATGTGTGGGTTCGAAGAGTTTAAATTAGGAACAAGCTTCTGATTTTCAGTTATTTTCTCTGTAACCAAATGGTGAGAAAATGCCTTGTAAGCCTGATTAGCAGGGTATACACTAGGAAAGAGAACTCATTTCTAGCTGTAACCCTCAGTGTAGGAGCCAAGAAACTGAGAGGAAGGGGGAGAAAAGTGTTTCCAACCGAAGTGTTTTCCAGATTTGTTTTTGGATTTGGTTAAATCAGTATTCATGTTCTTATACTTAGTTGTTATGGGCTGCATGTAGGTGGTTGAACCCATAGGCCAAATTCGTTGACACTAGTATGGTTTATTTGTATTAAGGACCCTTCTCCTCCCACCAGCCCCCCAAACGCATGCCCATTCGGTGCATAAACCCTGGCAAAGGACTTAGCTTATTTCTGAGGTCATATTTGGAGCTCATTACTACCAGTTATATGGAACAGTATTTAATGCTAGTCACCTTTGGTCTTTTAGCCTTGGCATAAATAAAGTTTAAGTTAATTCTGTTTATATGGATTGAGAAAGAAAATCACAAGTTAGAGTGAAAAGTTGACATTTGAGGTTTTTATAAAGTAATCATGGGGAATTCCCTGGCTGTCCAGTGGTTAGGACTCAGTGCTTTTTCACTGCCAGGGCCCAGGTTCAATCTCTGGTCGAGGAACTGAGATCCTGTAAGCTTTGAGGCATGGCCAAAAAAAAAAAAGTAATCATGGGAAGAATTCTTTCTCTTCAATACATATTTGCATTGTTAGAAGCTATCCACTAGTTGAGAAGGGGGCAGTATCTGAGTAAAAATGTAAATTAGGGGGTTCCGTTTTTTAAAAGATGTAGTAGAGGTCATTGGAGTATTTTTTTTTTTTTCTGTGAGTATTATGTAGGTGGGAATATTTTAAGAGAATATGATGGGCTGGACTAAGGGGAGGTTGACAGCATGTAAAGTTGAAATGTTGAGGTTTGGGTTCTTTCTTTCAGAAAACCTTCTCCTGAACCAATATCCCCCTCCAACCCCTGTCCCATTTCTCTGGTCTGCTTCATTGAAAGATTGTCTATACCTACTGTGTCTCCTTTGTCTTCTCCCATTCTCTCCTTACACATCCATTGGACTTCTGTTTCATTCATGCCCCTGAAACCCATCTTGTAAAGGTCACCAACAACTTCCTCTTGTTCAGTAGTTGCTTCTCTATCCTCATCTTACTTGACCTCCCAAAAGCATTTAACACAGTGTGTCATTCCTCATTTTCTTCTGTTTCATTGGCTATTCATTTTTAGTCTCTTTTGCTGGCTTCTCTGTCAGCCTCATCATTTTGGAAGTCCCTAGTTCTTCATCTATAGGGCCCTCTTTTTTTTTTTCCCTCTATATTTTCTCCCTATGTGATCTCATCTAGTTCTGCCACTTTAAATAACCCATCTCTATGCTATAGTTTATATTTTTGGCTCTGCCCTGTAGTCTGGAGCCCTGTATCCCATTGCAAAGTTGACATCTCCTCTGGGATGTCTAGTAGGCACTGCAGATTTAACATGCCCAGAACAGTCTCTGGTGCCTCCGCAGTCCCCATGCATGCATGCATGAATACAACTTGAGGTTAGTTTTTTTCATTCTAACAAATGGCATTATTATCCATTATTTACTTGCTGAAACTAAAACCTTTGGAGTCATCCCTGATTACTCTTTCTTTCATTCCACATGGCTTAATTAATTAGCAAATCCTTTGGGCTCTGATTCAGACATTTCCTTAATCTGGCCTCTCCTTTCCATCTCCACTGTTAGCAGCTTAGTCAGCATCCTCTCTCATCTGGACCATTGCAGCGACGTCCCAGCTGTCTCTGCTTCCCCTCGTCCCCTCCACACTGTAGCCAAAGTGATCCTTTAAAACTGTAAATCAGATTATGTCTTAATCTGCTTGAAACCATTCCGGTGGCTTCGTTTCACACTTAAGAAAAAGTCCAAGTTCCTTTCCCTGGCCAGCAAGGCCTCCATGACCTGCTTGTTGCGTATCTTCAACCTCATCTCTTCCGCAGCCCTTACCTAGTCACCAACAAACACGTCAAAGTTACTCTTGCTTTAGAGCCTTTACTCTTGTTAGTCCTTTTTCCTGTATGCTCTTCCTCAGCTTTTCAAATGGCTGGCCTCCCTCAAATAATCCTTTTTCATATTTGACCACTCTCTAAAGTTACTTATTCCTCTCTTCACTTGAATTTACATCACCTTGTTTTATTTTTCTCTACAACACAAAACTATCTGAAATTATTTGTATGCCATCTTCTCTTGCCTCCTAGAATAGCTTAAAGCTTCATGAGAACGTGGACGTAGTCTGTTCTGTTTGCCACTACTATACTCCAGAGATACACTGCACTAGGTGCATATATTAGGTACTAAATAAATAGTTACTGAAAGCATGAGTGAATTTAAAAATGAGTATATCACTTGAAAAGAAAAAAAGTTCTAGAGCCATGATACTGCTTTCTAACAGAGAAAGAAACAACTCAAAAAAGAATACAAGAATGTAGTATACTTGAACCAAAACGCGGGCACTGGATTATTGGAAGGGTTGTCGTTGGAAAAAGGAGAGGATATTATGTGCCAGTGATCTAAGGGTGTTAGAGCGGGAGTTTGAAGGAACAGTGAGGATTTAGCTAAAGATGTAACCTCAGGAGTCAAGGCACGACCTCAGTAGCTGAGGCCTAAAAAAGAGAGAATGATAGCAGAGTCTGCCACCAAAGTTCTCCCTCAATTTTTTAATATGTGCCTTCAAATTCCCTCTTACTTTTTCACTGTGCCTTGAGCTCTGTGTTTTGGCCTGTTCTGAAGTGGGTGAAGGACAAGTAGGTGGAAAGCAGGACTTGGGTATGGACCAGGGTTTGGTAAACTACAGTCACAAGCCAAATCCAGCCTGCATGCCACCTGCTTTTTTACAGCCTACAAGCTAAGAATGGTTTTTACATTAAATGGTTGGAAATAAAATTAAAAGAGAAGTAATATTTCAAGACACATAAAAATTATGTGAACTTCAAATTTCAGTATCCATAAATAAAGGCTTATCGTGATACAACTAACCTTATTTGCTTATGCATCCTCTATGCTTGCTTTCATGCTACAGTAGCAGAGTTCAGTAGTTGTAACAGACGGTCTATCCCACAAAGTCTAAAATCTTTACTATCTGTCCTTTACAGAAGAGGTTTGCCAACTGTAAGTATGTCCTTTGACAAATAACTTTTCCTTATGGACCCATGGAGAATAATAAAGAAACTTGATATAGCTGAGGATGTATAGGCCCTTTTTCCTCATGGTGACAATTATTTCTTCTCTTTTTATAGCAATTCAGTTAAACCCCAGCTATATCAGGGCAATATTGAGGAGAGCGGAGTTGTACGAGAAGACTGACAAGCTGGATGAAGCCCTGGAAGACTATAAATCTGTACTAGAAAAAGATCCATCAGTACATCAAGCAAGAGAAGCTTGTATGGTAAACCTAATTTTTTTACAAAAATATCTTCTATTCCATGTGTTGCTCCTCGGTGAATGTTAAATAGTCCTTAGAGACACAACTATATGCCATTTCTAAGCTTTTGAAAAGCTTATCAGAATATATGGGAGATAGAACTTTGAAGTGGTGGCCACACACCCACTGTACCATGTACTATTTAATCTTCATTCTAAAAGTGTTTGTTATCTGTGTAAACCTTTAACCTCTAGGGTTGACAAGAACTTTATTTCATTGTTGGACTAGGGAAATCTTGTCTACTTGTAGGTGCCTGGTTTAGTTGAAAGTGAGTCTTAATATTATGGGTAACAAATTTCTGGTTTTCTTTTCATCCTTTTCCTTACTCAGCCACCAAGTTTCTATTCATTGTTATATGGCCAGCACATTTCCAATTGAATATATCCTAAGCTAACTTCGTTATCTCTCTTAAAATGACTCTAGTTCTTGTCCTTGGCGCTAAAAATCCTTTTGCTTCTAAATGACATAATATTTTTTATATCAGTTGTAAGTTAACTAAATGTTACTGGTTTTCCTCCCTTTAAAAATAACTCCAGGGCTTCCCTGGTGGCGCGGTGGTTGCGCGTCCGCCTGCCGATGCAGGGGAACCGGGTTCGCGCCCCGGTTTGGGAAGATCCCACGTGCCGCGGAGCGGCTGGGCCCGTGAGCCATGGCCGCTGAGCCTGCGCGTCCGGAGCCTGTGCTCCGCAACGGGAGAGGCCACAACAGAGGAAGGCCCGCATACCACCAAAAAAAAAAAAAAAAAATAACTCCAGATTTGTGCTTTTACCTTTAGCACCACTCTTTGATTATCTCTAACTCACAGAGCAACATACACTCTGAAGGATATACTGCAGTATTGGATGTGTATATCTTATTGCCCCAAAATAATGCGTGTTCAAGTAAGTTCGACAAACACTGGCTTTAACCAAACAGGTTTCTTCACTGCCAGACTTTTCAGAGGGCCATTAGGATGGAGAGGTCCGTTCTGAATCCAGTATGCCGCAGAGGTGGCAGGAGCTGGGGAGCTACAGGAGTCTTTTATTTAAGCCAGACTTCTCGGTTTTGTTTTTTGAATTGAGGGCACTTGCCAACATTTACAAATGGAAAGATTTTACTAGATGAAAATCTAAGTTGGGCTCCTCTTGAAATTGGAAGATGCGGACGTGCTGGCTCCTCCTTGAGCTCCCACACACTGGCGCTCAGCTGGTGCTCTCGATTCCACGCTGATCATGCCCGTACTCTTGCCTTACACCTGGTCCATTACTTATTACCTTTCCGCTCTGGCCCCTGAGGGCATCTGAGCCCCTGCTATACAGGTTCCCTTCTAGTTCATGGGACTGTTATTCCACCAGGCAGACCTGAGAAATGTTGACTCATCTCCCTGTGCTAATATTCTAGGTGGTTTGGGTTTTGTTTTGCTTTGTTTTTATACCCACTTGAGGTGAATTCCTTTAGTAACAACAGATCTTTTGAATAATGGGAGAAGGGCTCCTTTGGGTAATTAAAATACATAAGCAATTTGAAAGCAGTTTTAATCCTTTATCTGACTTTTAAAATATCTCTGAATGGTGTTAGGATTAACTTAAATTTGACATGAGGAAAGGGAGTAGAGTTCTTAAAATCTTGGCTAAATTCTTGGTAGACTTTATCCTTGTCAAATTAGTTTTAAGAGTTCCTTGAAAGGGAACCTTTTTTTAAAGCTAGCTGTTATATGCATAAAGAATTTATTTTATCTTGAATTATTACAACTGAGTTAATACTGGACTCCCAGAGTACTTGGGGGCAACTACAGAGCTAAAAGTGACCATAGAAGACTCTAATCTAGATCAGCTGGAGGTGATTTGGTTCCAGTGGGTAGGCACTTTGTCATGACTGGGAGGGTACTCTTGGCATCTGGTGAGCGGAGGCCAGGGATGCTCTAAACATTCTACGATGCACAGGACAGCCCTACAGCAGTTACCCAGTCCAAAATATCAGTAGTGCCAAGGTTGAAATGATCTGATGCTTTCTCAACAAATTAGATTATATAAAGAAAGGACTTCAAATTAAAAAATACAAATGAGCAAAAAAATTAATAATATAAATATCACCTATAAGCCCACCACCTGAATATACCCCTGTAAACATCTGGTTTGTATCCTTTCAGACATTTTCTGTGTGTGCGCGCGCGCGCGCGCGCGTGTGTGTGTATTTTTCACCAAGTTTTTATTGAAGTCCTCCTTGGGCCACTCTGCTAAGAACTGGGAATATAGCATTGAACCAAACCAAACTCCTGTCTCTGTAGCTCCCCCGCAGACAGACATTTTGTTCTTCTCTGTGTTTAATAGGCTCATGTATATGTACTTAACCTGGTCTCAGTTTCACATGAGGTTTTTAATGTTTCTCAAATTCAAAATAAAGCCAAAAGATTTTCACAAGCCATGTTTTGGTGCTTTTTCCCTCAGAGGTTACCTAAGCAAATTGAGGAACGTAATGAAAGACTAAAGGAAGATATGTTAGGTAAGTCTGCTTCCCGTACCTTCTTTTGACCATAAATAGCTAGGAAGCCGGGGATGGGGCCATCAGTACTTTTATTCATTAGAGGAGAATACAGCCATTAGAAATAGCTTTGGGGCCCTTCGTTTGTTGTGGGCACCAGTACCTTGGGGCTAGTGAGTTCTTAGCCATTTTTAACTCTAGAAGGAGCAGTGTGGTTTAGAGTGGATAGCAGCTTTTCAAAAACTAAACTTTCATTTTGTGGGGGGTTTTTTGGGGTTTTTTTTTTTTTTGGAAAATTTTCCTGCCTTCAAGAATGCAAACATATTTAACTCCCAACCTGGGTTGCCACCAGCCTCTATTTCAGATCATGAGTTTCATAAAAACAGTTGAATTTCTTCATTTGAGTAAACAACTTCAGGTTTTTTGGGTTTTGTGTTTTTTATCTATTTATTTATATTTGGCTGCATCGGGTCTTGGTTGCTGTGTGTGGGCTTTCCCTAGTTGTGGTGAGCGGGGGCTACTCTTCATTGTGGTGCGTGGGCTTCTCATTGGGGTGGCCTCTCTTGTGGAGCATGGGCTCTAGGCGCGTGGGCTTCAGTAGTTGTGGAGCATGGGCTCAGTAGTTGTGGTGCATGGGCTTAGTTGCTCCGTGGCCTGTGGGATCTTCCCGGAACAGGGATAGAACCCGTGTCCCCTGCATTGGCAGGCGGATTCTTAACCACTGCCCCACCAGGGAAGTCCCAACTTCAGGTTTTAAGTTCATTAGGATGCAATCAGTACAAGCCAATACCATGTCAAAACCAAGGGGACTTTTGTTTTGAAAATGGCGTTCAGAGTCCCTTTAGTGTTTGAGAACACATGCGAGGGCAAGAATTAGTAGTAAATAGGAAGGGGGAAAAGACTGTGGGTTGGGGGGTCGGGGAAATGGTTTCATTTGACCCATGTTTTAGTTACTTCTTGTATTTGCCAAAGCATGTTTATAGTTGGAATTAGAGAGTTCCTCTCATGAACAGTCTGCTTGACGAAGGGAGTAAAGGTTCCTGGACAGAGACCTGCCCAGCATAGTCTGCTTATAACCTGTCTGATAGTTCTCTGTTCAGGATCTCCTGTATATTTTTCCTTATGAATATTTTCTAAATCTATATTGTGAATTGCAATCACATGGGACTAAAGGAAAATCATTTAAAATAAATTAAGCTTGGCCATTTATGGCCTTTAGGCATCAGTATCCAGAGAATGAGACAAATTTCCCCAAAGATCACTCTGATAGCAAAGTTGATTGAGAAGAAGCCACCAACCTAGTCGATCCAAAGCCCTCCGGCCCCTGCTGGATAGACTCAGACTCCAAGGCGAGATGCTTCAGACTTGGGGAGATTTCTGGAGCCTTCCTCCGTTTTTCCAAAATTGGCTCTTTCCCTAATTTACATATTTAATTAAATTTGACACCATGTTTGAGCAGAAAAGTTATTTTGGAGGTACTTTTTCTTCAAAGAAGAGGGAAGAGAGCATTTTCTTACCTATTCACAATGATGCTTTATTTTAGCAAAAAAAAAAAAAAAGGAAAGAAAGAATTTGCATTTAGCTGAGCTGGATTTCATGCTGAAAGAGATGACTTGGTGAATGAGCATAGTGGATTTGGAAAAGACACTTAGGCACTGGTCTCTGGGTCCATTTGTTTTGAACCAGTATGGAAAAATAAAGGGATAGGTATAAATTGAATCTTACTGCCATTGTCAGTTCCAGATGGAATCAAAACTTCCATCTGTCCTTGTCACTCTAAATTCTAATGCTGATGTTTCCTGTCTTGTGGCTTTGGCTTTTACTTATGTTGTTCCCTTCATAAACAACTTGTTACTTGGTAAGTAATACGTCAGTTTGTTGTTACACATCAGTAGTCTGAATAGCTGGACTCTTTTATATTCTTTTTTTCTTTTTTTTATTATTTTGTCTGCGTTGGGTCTTCCTTGCTGCACGCAGGTTTTCTCTAGTTGCAGTGAGCAGGGGCTGCTCTTCATTGCAGTGCGCGTGGGCTTCTCATTGCACTGGCTTCTCTTGTTGTGGAACATGGGCTCTAGCCGTTGTGGCGCATGGGCTCAGTAGTTGTGGCTCATGGGGTCTGGAGCGCAGGCTCAGTAGTTCTGGCGCACGGGCTTAGTTGCTCCACGGTATGTGGGATCTTCCCGGACCAGGGCTGGAACCCATGTCCCCTGCATTGGCAGGCAGATTCTTAACCACTGCGCCACCAGGGAAGCCCCTTCCTTTATATTCTTAATGAATATAAGGATCATGAATAAAATATTGGTTCTGGGTATCACCTCCCGTAGGAGAGCCTTAAAGGGAGAAATCACTCTCAGCCCCACAAGAGCTTTCTGGTGTTCTTCCTTCCTTGCTAACAGATGAACCAGCTTTGATTCGTGTGCTTTTGAGATTTTTGGAGGCTGGTGCCTCTAGAAGCACAGAGTAACATCACTTGCTTAGAAGTTCTGAGCAAGCTTTTTGCAGTGGACTGCATGATTTTTAGTGCTAAGTTTCTCTGGGAATGATGGCTTCTGCTGGAAGCTTGGCAGTTAAAGATTTTTAAAACTGCTTAACACCATTTGTCACTGGCATTTACTACGTTATGTGATTATTTAACAAAATGAGATTGTCTTTAAGTTTGTTCGATAATCTTGACTTGCTTTTCCTTTTCTCTCTGTAACTTGACTTCCTTTTTGTTAGAAAGAAGAGCTACGTACCCCCCTTCTTGGGAAAAAAAATTCTAATAGGAATTATGAATGGGTAGAACATACTTGCTCCTCTCTCCTTAGGCTGTCTTTTATAAATGTCATCCTTAGAGCAGGAGTGGAGACCCAGGGTGGCAATCACTCATAGAGCCACAGTCCTTGCCAGAGAGGGACAGTCATGCTGACTTTAGATTTGAGGAAAGGGGTGAGTAACTGGAGTGTTTCATTTTGTCCTTTTCTCTGGGAAGATAGCCTGGTGGCTGTTAACAGCCAGGGAATGACTTCAGGGTATAGTCAGTGGTGTGATGAGGCGGGAAAGATGTCCTGGACAGAGCTCCCCAAGAGGCTCAGAGCATTTAGCTTCTGTTCCAACAGTTCTGGGGGATCTGCTCTTCCTACCTCAGTCGAGAGGCTGTCCTGACCTGGAAAACCTAAAGCTGTGACATGAAACTCTTTTGATTCCCAAAAGGATCAAGAGACGTGGGTGAGGCACTGCCCCAGAAACCCTACCTTCCTTTCACTGGCACCCAGCTACTTGGCACACACAGGGGCCGTGTTCCGCATCCAGCCCAGGTTTTCCACTTGTACCATGCCCTCCTTCCACCTTCTTGGAACATGTTGCTGGTCTCCTGATTCCTGAAGTTACTCAGGTGTTCACTCCTGGCCATTAGCATCCTAATGAGTGTGTAGTTGTGAACTGAATTAAGAATACCACCTTGTATGTTCCTTGTTCAAAAGCTAGATTTGGAGCCGGAAGTAACTTGTTCATTGTCATTGTGAGGATGCAGCAGATCTTTGTTGGCTGTTCCTGTGCATTGTGTGCCTCTCTGCAAGTGATAGAGGGTCCTAGAATCAGCTCCCTTGCCAAATATCGCAAGAGAGCCTCGAAATTGTTACTGTCCCTTAAAACTGCTGAAGCCATACATGTGGGTATGGAAATCCAGGCTCTTTTTTTCACCTTTCTCTTCCTGCTGCCCTGCCTAATACTCATTACAGACTGTACACTTGCCATGCCGTGTGCTCTGGCCACTGGAGAATCTCTTAGCCAGTTCCGTGTTGCTGTCACCCCCTCAGCGGGGAATGTCAGTTTTGGGTTTTCGATGCCCTCCTTTTTGCTTCGTTACCTAGATGCTGCTCCTGTAGCTTCTCCTCTTTGGTAGTTCTTGGTAAGGCTTCTTTCCACTTCCACTTTCACCCAAGAGCTAACTAATATATAAGCATTTGAATTGAGTGTGAATTTTATTTTCTCTATTCTGTGCTCTCTTAATTTGCCTTTTGCTCAGAGGAAAGCAAGAGTCACAGCTTCATGGCTTAGTTTTCTGCCTCATAAGAGGAAATGCAGTGTCAGGATTCACTTGGATGCATTTGGTTCTCCTAATAGGAGAAAGTCCTAAAGGATCTATTCCACTGGGCCCAACCTCAGTGATCTTAAGGAGGTGAAAACAAATGGCCTTCCAGGCTCTCCTGATGGTAAACTGACTACTGCACAGTCAGTATCTCTGAAGAGAAATTCTGTGTAATGAGTCAGTTGGGTTTTTATAATACAGTGTTGCTTGGAGACACAGAAATTAATATTTATCAGAACTGGATCCAGTGCCAAACCTTGCTCTCTAATCATAAATGCTCTTGTCTGAGCACAGTGCTGGACTCTTCTCTTTGCCATGGGGTCCCTTGTAGATGAGGCCCTGACAGTTAGGGACATGTGGACACATTCAGGCTGAGTCATGGTGTCCGGTGTGCTACAAGTGGAAATAAAGGAACCTAATACTGCCCAGATAAGGGGAGGGGTGGGATTTGGCAGCCGGTGGAAAGTGTGGCAGGTAGGCTAGTTTGGCAGATGATCCTGTCTTGGGTTCAGCGAAGCGGCCCTCGTCTCTGAGCGCCCAACCTCACTGTGAACAGCAGCAGGAAGATTCGTGAGTGTGTGATTGTGTACAGAGCTAGGAAGGAGCGTGATCTCTGCTGAAGGTGCTTCTCTGCCACCGTCATACATAGTAAAAGGTGAATCTTGCAGACACCAAAACTTGTTGGTTGTGCCTTAATGTTGTGCTCTGTTTCTGTATGTTCCCATTGGCCCTACGCTAATTTCAGAGCTTTTTTAAAGTGAAGTGTAGTTGATTTACAATATTGTGTTAGTTTCAGGTGCACAGCATCGCGATTCAGTACTTTTGCAGTTGATTTGCACCATTTGAGGTTATTACACGATAATGGGTATAATTCCCGGTATATCCTTGTTGCTTATCTATTTTATATATATATAGTTTGTGTCTGTTATTTCCATACCCCTAATTTCAGAGCTTCTTCACCCGACAGTGTAGACATCAGATGTTTGTTCAGTGAATAAATGGCCTCTTTCCCGTTATGTCTCACCAGCTTTCTGTCAGAACCACCTCCAGGCTCTCCTCTTGTGGTTTATTCTTCACTTTGCCCCGTAGCATCGTTAACCCTGAAAGCTGTTCTCAAACCATCAGTGGCCTTTGCCGCGCCCTCCCACCTCCCTTTCAGCCCTTTGGACACACTGCCCACCCTTGCCTGCCTGTCTCCATAGATTTGATCGTACCATTTTTGCCTGCACTGCCCACTCCCTCTATCTCAAATGGTTGCAGTCCTGCCTGTCCTTTGGTGGTGATTGAAATGCAGACTCTCACACACAGAGCTCTGCCAGATCTCCCTCCTCCCTGCCCAAGCTGGAGGGCATCTTCTTCTTATTGACTCTCATAGCATTTTATATCTCAGCTACATATGAACTGGCTTCTGTGTGTGTCTTATCTTCCATCATATCTAAGCTTATTTTGGTATAAAGACAGTGTCCTGTATCTTTGCATCCCCGCCACACACATGTACTTAGTACATGTTGGTTGAATTAATTCAAGTCAGGTTAACCTCAGGTCTTCTCTAATGGGGAGACTATTTAAACATGTGTCTTTTTTATGTGTCTGCTACCTTCCAGGGACTTCATGTACATTGTCTATTTAGCAAGCAGACTTCCCATCTCCTGTTCTACTGTTCTGGCGATAATAGTCAAGCTGTTGTGGAATGTTATAAAGGCAGATACACGATAATAAAAGGAAAAAAGAATGATGCCATATGTGTTAGGTTGGGTCCTTGGAGAAACGGAGGGCAAGATTTGATTAGAAACACAAGAGAGGACTTCCCCGGTGGCCCAGTGGTTAAGAATCCACCTACCAATGCAGGGGACACGGGTTCGAGCCCTGCTCCGGGAAGGTTCCCACATGCCACGGAGCAGCAAAGCCTGTGTGCCACAACTACCGAGCCTGCGCTCTAGAGCCCGCGAGCCACAACTGCTGAGCCCGGTGTGCCACAACTACTGAAGCCCGCGCACCTAGAGCCCATGCTCTGTAACAGAGACAGGCCACTGCAATGAGAAGCACGTGCACTGCAACAAAGAGTAGCCCCCACTCGCCTCAACTAAAGAAAGCCCACACGCAGCAATGAAGACCAAGCGCAGCCAAAAATAAATAAATTTTAAAAAAGAAAGAAACACAAGAGATTTATTGGAGGAAACACCTGCAAGGGAAAGTGAGGCAGAGGGGCAGGAGCTGGATGTGAGTGGGAGCCCCGTCAGATCCCTGGGAGGAGGGAGGACTTGGTTCGGAGAAGTCCTGCACTGCAGGGTGGTGCCAGGAACGTTTCAGCAAAGCCACTGGGGAGCCACAGTTACCCGTCACAGGGGTCCCTGCTCTGTCCCTGCCCTGCTCCGTCAATGACTGTGAACAGCCGTGGGACCCTGGACCTCTGCATGGAGGGAACTGTGCTCGCTGCATCTGGAGAAGCACGTGTTCATGGCTGCCACTCCATGGAATCAGCCAATCTAAGGTCCAAGGCTCCTTGTGGCGGGCAGGTCCTCCAGCCAGTTAGGCAAAGTCCGGGCCTGCACAGGGCCCCCTGCCCCCTCTCCGTCTGCAGTTTGAATACGTGTGCCCTTGCTTTGCCGCCATCTCCAGGGTGCAGTGGCCTCCTCACCACCTTCAGTAACTGCTCCCCATCCTTCAGAGCCTCGTCTCTCCTGAAACGCCTCCCTCACACCCCTGAACGGGCCTGAGAGCTCCTCTGGGCTCACCTCAGTCTTGTGCCTGGCTGCCCACTAGGCTGTGAGCATCTCAGAAGCCAAGAATAACTTGTGCTCTTTAGGTCCCAGCACCTCCTGTAGTAGACACCAAGCGATGTGTACATTTGCACTTCACATTGTTCTGGCCGTCGAGGTGGACTTGCAGTGATCCCTCCAGTCCAACCCAGGCGGTGGCCCCTGGCTTGGTCGACAGTCCACAGTGGCCCCGGGACAGGCTCTTCCTGGGGACTGTGACGTGAGTGGCCCTTGAGGCTCCTTCTTACTTTACTCACTCCGTGTCAGAAGAGCCAAGAATTGTGCCAGCAGTGACATTTTATTGGGCTTCTTTAAATGTTTGTTTCCTCCCTGTCCTCTCTCTTCAGCCCCAAGACAGACAGACTGCCCAACTTCTGGCTAACTCACGCTCTCCTGGCGGGGGAGGCCTCTGTTTTCTTGGCTTGTTGCGATCCCCTATTCACGCATCCATCTACCTGCAGCGGTGCTCTGGGCCTCCCTGTGCTGCCACCTGTGTGCAGGGACGAGGCCTGTGCTGGAGATTCTCCTTATTCAGCACTGAGCATATGTGTTCCAGGTTTAAGTTTCGGAAGCCCGCCAGGAGAGTGGTCAGTCTGGGTTTGGGGAACTTACTGTGAACATGGTGAGCTGCCAGGGGGCTGAATCTTCGACTGAGTCCAAAAGTTTCCAAGAGTTACTAGAAGAGGCCTTGACATTTCAAGGCCATGCATCTTTAAGTTCTTTGCCTGGGGTTTATTTCAAGGTGGGAGACCTCAGAGAGACAAAGCTGCTAACAAGGGTAAGGTGGGAAGGAACCTGTACCTCTAATGATCTGGGGTTTCTTTCCCTTTTACCCTCATCCTCATCTCCATCGGAAGCAGACCTGCAAGAAAAATTAGAACAGTGTAGAAATGGTCGTAATACGTATTCACCCATCCTCGCCAAGATTTTCCAAAACACTCCTAGCTTCAGGTATTCCATCCTGTTGCCCACATATCCCTGTAAATCTCTCAGATGTCCTGGAAACTCCACCTTCTGTATAAACTCCATGGCCCTCTTGTATGGAGAATCAGCATAAAAATCCATGGTTATACTGTGTGTCTTCATTTTGTCTTTATGACATGAACTCACCTGGTGATTAACAAGGAAAGCCGGAAACTTGGGGAGGGAGACTGGGCTATCGAGGTGATGGTGCCGTGCAAGATAACAAGATCTCCCGTTTCCCGAGAAATGATGAGTTCGGTGTGGAAGCTAAGACTCGGAAAAGCAGGAAGCTCTTGAGTTTGAAGCCAGGTTCAGTAGAAACCCGCAGCGTGGAATTAGATTCAGCAAGTCGCTCTGCTGTTTCATGGAGAACAGACTTGGGGCCTTGGCCCTCCCCGCCAGGCTTGGCCTTCAGGCCCCAGAAGAGCAGCCTGTCGCTCATCCCAGAGCCTGTCCCCTGGGGGCTCTGGCCAGTCTGGACAGGAGGCCTTGCTGTCGCAGCAGGGCTCCCCTCGTGCTCCTCTACGCAAGCCACGGCTCAGGGTGGACGGTGCTGAAGTGATCGCGCTGCTGTACGTTGGGGGCTGAGGGTTTCATGATCTTAAAAGCAGGAGTTTCTTTTTAACTGCAGAGATTCTCTTTTTATTTTGTAATCAGATAGTGAGGCAGTTGGGGTCTTCCTGCTTCTGCTGACTCCCTGTATTTACTGGACTTTTTGCTTTTACATTGCAGGTAAACTAAAAGATCTTGGGAACTTGGTTCTTCGGCCTTTTGGACTCTCCACAGAGAATTTCCAGATCAAACAGGATTCCTCTACCGGCTCCTACTCCATCAATTTTGTTCAAAATCCAAATAATAACAGATAACAAAGATAACAATGGCTTTTAAAGCTGGCTTGGAAATTGTATGCTGCTTGTGTTAGCAAGGGGAAAGGCCCCGCCAATGTTGAACGTTTAACAGCATCTTATCTCAAAGACAGGCTATCTAGTAGAGGCCAGTGCTCCCTTCTCCCCCTTGTTTTATGATCAGGGTGAAACGCAGTTCCTGATGTAATGAGCCTAATTTGATTTCCATTTTAAGGTGGTGTCTGTGCAGCTCTTGCCTTGATTCTGGCTGTTCTTTGTTTTGTCCGGGAGAAAGCCTGCTTGTCAAGGCTCACCTCCCCGAGCTCCACAAAAACAAGCCCAGCTGGAGTCTCCTGGGCCAAGCAAACCTGCCGGTCGGAGACTGCCCAACCACAATCAGTGGGGTCCCCACCTGCTGTTCCCTCGCCCCAATCACACACACTGCCCAGGCTGCCCTGCGTGGGCTCCAACATCTCCTAATTTCCTCTGTGGTAATAAACGCTTTCTGTGACAGTCTGAGCTGGGTTGTGAATTTTGTCCCCATAACGACAGCTAAAGCGGTGTTGGTTTCGAGCAGTGTTACTGGATTCCACAAGTCTGCCCAGAGTCTTAGTTGCCACCTTGAAGATGATCTTGAAGAGCTGACCATCCTACCATGTATTAGGATTCAGAAACTCCACCTTACAAGCTGTCCCAGGCCTCTCCAGGTTTGTGCAGATAATTATGAAATCAGTGTTTTTGACCAAGTATCAATCTTAGTAATTTCAACTTAAAATAGCTTCATTCAGGAATGGTGGTATGTGAATCCCAGAACAAAACCATATTCTTTTAGATTCCATGAACCCAGAAGTTTCAAAGGTAGATTTTTTTTTTTTTTTTCTAGTCATCAGTGCTGGTGAAAAGCTTTCAGTTGTTATGGTTTGAGTGTCAAGGGCAGTGTCATGCAGGTTTCATCTTAGAAATGAAGTACACGTATAATTCTGTAAGCAACATGCAGTAGGCATGCTCCCAGTGTTGAGAATTGTGCTGTTCTTTTGCTCTGTTCCTCAAAGCCCCTCAGCGTGTGTTGGTAGGCAGTGGAATCATATGCTGTATCCACACTTTGTGATTTACGAAGCCTTTCTCCCATATTGAAATGGAATTCCTCATACACTTTATAAGGGGAAAAGGAGAAGGAGAATGTGGTTTTTAATTTTGCTTTGCTATCTTTATGATAAACCCGGCATCTGACTTTTCCCGAAGGATGTGTGTGAGAAATCGTGCAAGTTGTACAGAAAGCTTAGCTGAAAGCCGTGTGGCCCACCCAGTGGTGATGAGTGCATCCTGTGCAGCCGGTGCTGTGCACTGCTGCTCCAGCAGGAGCAGCCCTTCTCAGACCTCTTGATCTCAGGACCCCTCCACACTCAAAACAATTTAAAGAGCACTTTGGTTTATGTGGATTACATCTCTTCATATTTGCCGTATTCGAAATTAAAACAAATTTCTTAAATATTAATTCCTTTAAAAACAACAAAATACATTTTATGTTAAAACAAGTATTTTAGAAAAAATCTAAAAATCACATTTTAGTACGGAGAGACATCGTTTTACATTTTTGCAAATCTCTTTAATGTGTGGCTTGATAGAATTTAGGATTCTCACATCTGCTTATGTACTCACTTTGTCACGATATGACATGTCATGTAGCCTGGAAAATTCTGCATACTTGTGTACTTGTGACAGAATGATGCAAATAACCTCTTATGAAAGGGTCTCAGGAACCCCTGGGGAGCCTTGGACCACCTCCAAAACCACTTTGTCAGATTATGACTTTTGAGCTCAGTTGCTGAGACTAAGCAAAGGTCAGGGCTGAGATTCCTGAAGGCTATCTGAGTCTCCAAGGAATAGGAAATAAACCTGTTTGCCTAGAAACAGCCTTTCTTAAGACAATACCATTGCTGCAGGGGGTAGAGGTTTTGCTTCTTAGGCATCCTTCCTCCTCTTCCCTTCCTCGCTGAAATCTTAAAGGAGGCCAAACAAGGCCAATATTAAGTGCTTCTAGTGATTGGGCCAAGTAATATACCTGGAAAGGAAAGGAAGGAAACCTAAGGAGGTGTGAGTTTGCTTAAGCCAAGGAGTTTATCTATCACTGTTACTTTTCTGCTTCCAAAATCTGGAAGAAAAGATAGATTCAAACCTTTTGAAAATGTTTGTTCAAACCTACAGAAAAATCCTGAAAGAGTTGAAAAGTAGGAAGAGTGTACGTACGAGGGAGGAAGGTGGCCTGTTGCTAAGATGTACGATTTAAAATTCTGTGATGCCTTCCTCCCCTCACAATAAAAAAAGGTATACCAGAATTTACTTTTAAGGTAATCACACTGTGACATCATATATGTACTTATGCCAGTGACATTGCAATGGATCAAAATAATTTTGGATCTTCTTCTAGAATTTCCTTGAAGGCTCAAACACATGTTTAAAAATACTATGATCTATTCCCTATCTGCCTCCATGAATAGACCAAGAGCTTCCGGAAGGTAAGGGCCGTATTTATATTCTTAATAGCACCAGCAGCCACTGCTTTACTAGAAATTTAGTAAACTGGTATTAAAGGATGTTCCACAAGAAGTGGTCTCAAAGTGAACAACCATTCTACCCAAACGTCTCTAGATTCTGTGGCCTTTATTTAGTACCTGTTTTTTTGACCCTTAAAAAGACATTCGTAAAGAGTCCCTTTAAGCTGGTCGAGCGCATCTTGTGCAGCCACGTAGAATGTCCTCAGATGGTGATCATTCAACCTGGCCTGTAAACATATGCCTCCCGTTTTTTTGTTTTTGTTTTTTTTATTTTTGGTTGCGTTGGGTCTTCGTTGCTGCACGGGCTTTCTCTAGTTGTGGCGAGCGGGCGCTACTCTTCACTGTGGTGGCTTGTTGCGGAGCACGGGCTCTAGAGTGCAGGCTCAGTAGTTGTGGCACACGGGCTTAGTTGCTCCGTGGCATGTGGGATCTTCCCGGACCAGGGCTTGAACCCGTATCCGCTGCACTGGCAGGCGGATTCTTAATCACTGCGCCACCAGGGAAGCCCTGCCTCCTGGTTTTTAAATTTTCATTTCTGCATCTTGTATATTTACAAGGATTTGTCTTGAGACTTTCAGAAATCCCCAACTTTTCCTCTAGTTTCAGGCTCCCCTCCTTCTCCCAGGTCATCTTGTGTTCTCCGTATACATTTCCACACCATCTCCCAGTTCTCACATGAGCAGCTTTTTCATTCTTGGGAGCCTCTGCAGAAGGCTTGCCCAGGAAATGGCACTGTCACTACAACAAATTCACACTTGAATGGTAGTTTTTCTGTGCAGAGTGTACTGTGGATTAGTTCATTTTCCACACATCATGGAAGTATGGTTGAATCCAAGTCTTAAAATCCAACCTCTTTTTCTAAGAACCCTGACTTTCCACACGAGCACTGCAGCTGGTTTCTCGTTCCCCTGCCCTTTAGCTCCTTGTCCCCCCACCCCCACCCCGAACGCCATCTCTTATTGAGTTGTTGTGCTTATAGGCCTAGAGAATGTTGACACCATGCCGAGATGTGGAGGCTGGGAGTGGCCAAGCCCGCTAGCTAATGACCTGAACATTGCAGCCCGGGGCCCGCATGTGAGCTTCAGTAAACTGGCAAGACTTCACACACTGGACCTCCAGAGTTACTCAGGTACAGTCAAAGGCGTGAATGTTTGTTGAGTCCTACAACACTTTGTGTAGTTGAAGGTAGGGAACTGCTCTGGGAGATGTTGCCGGGCCTGGTGATTATTTCTGGTGCTCCTCAGGTCTCTGTGGTGGTTTCCAAGCCTGTCGCTGAGTTACATCTCACACAGCTGTCAAGCTAGAATCCAGACTGCTTTAGGAAGACCAGGCACAGGGACTTTTACGGAGACGTGTTCTGGTCTGATTGGACTGCCGTGGAATGGGGAGCCGGCAGCGGCTGTTCAATGTGAACCTGATTGGAAGGAGTATTTGGAAGGTTGTCTGTCTGTTCCCAAGAGCTAAGCAGACCTGCAAATTCTGTCTTTTACAACAAAATTTGGAATGTCAAAAGGGAAGGCTGTGTGTGATAGGACACCAAGGAGGATGGGAACAGCCGTGCAAGTTAATGGCAGCTTTAATCTTCTTGAGAAAGATCTTGAAAGGGAAGGGCCCAGTAACCCTCCAAACCAGAGTGCAAATCTGAGACATGGCACAGGACAGGAGAAATGAGCAGCTTAATTAAGCGCCTGCCCTTTCCCTCTCGGCTCTCTGTGCGTTCCCGCTGTGTGAAGGGAAAGCCTGCGGCTGCCCAAGCTCAGTCTCCTTGGTGCGACTGAGCCTGCAGCCCACCGGTCGCCACCAGCCCACTGTTCTGTCGGTGTTGCTCTCTGATCACTTCCGCTTTTGACCCTGCTTTTCACCTCCCTGCCTCATCCCTCCATTATTCCTTAAGACGCTGTACTCTTCCTCTTCTACTCCTGTGGGTGTATACTGTGTACTCGATACACACCCCACACCCTCGTAAAATCTCCTGGAAGCAATTTCAGTGAGGTGTTTCTGATCCTTTTCAGCCTGCCCCCTCTGCACTTCAGCAGTAACAAGCTTAGTCCTTCCATCACCTGGATTTCCCTTAAAAAAGGAAGTATGTGGACATTCCACCGCATACTTCCAGAAGCGGCTGGAAATTCTGTTCCTTCAGGGAGGTGCACAGCTACGCAGAGAAGGGAGGTTTCCAGTCACTTTCTGTTGTCTGGAGAGCGGCCTTGAGCCCACACTAGACCAAGTCCATTAATACTGCTGAAAATGAGAAATGGACTGCTTGCTACCAGCCAGTCTAAGAGGTGGGGCTAAAATAAACGATAGAGCATCAGAGTGACTGCTTAAGACCCTTCAAAGGGCAATCAAAGAAACTAATGGTAAGATCAGCTTATGAAAACTATTGAGGATGTCCTCATGTTTCAAAGTATCAAAAATTTCAATCTTCCTGGCTGAGTTGGTAATTGTTGAAGGGAGGGATGGGCATATGGGGTTTGTTGTACTCTACCTTTACAAAAGTTTGAAATATTCTATGATAAAAATATTCCATTTTCTTCTAATTTCTCAACCCTCTGAGGGCAATAAGCTAGGAATAAGCTCCATCACACAGAAGTTAATTCAGCCAGACTAGAAATATGACTCCCTACACCGTTTCCTTTCACTCAAGGGGAAACTTTGGAAGCTCACATTTTCCCCTTAGCTAAAGCATGCCAGAGCCTGCTGCCCCACTGCCAAGGAAGCCCACAGCTAATAATCTGGCCGTGATTCAGTCCCAGCTGCTAGTTCCGGCTTGCTGAAAAATACAGCCTACCCAGATGGCAACTCCTATCAGGCACTGGGACTCCTCAGCCATCAGGCATCATGACACGTGAAGGGAGTCAACCCAGAGGCTCCTTTAGGAAGCCCTTAGTTCCAAACGTGAGGAGCTAGATCTGCAGATAGTGGAACCTCATTGTTCTTGGTGTGGTGCTTTGCCAGGCTGATGTCTGTATCAGACACCCCACCGACTCACACCAGGCAGCTGCCTTGTGCTGCCAAGCACACAGGTGCCCTCCAACTCCCCAAACTCAGTAGGTCAGAAATCCACCAACGTGAAAGTCGTCATGCAAACTGAAGACAGAAGGAGGCCAGGGATGGGGAAGCAAGGGAATGGAGTGAGATGGGAAGTGTTTATTGATAAATTTCAAAGGATATAGGCTTTGGTGGACGCCATGGTACTTGTTCTCAAGTACACTAGACTGTTTTGTAGGGACGGTTTGACTGCCCCAAAAGAGAATACGCTGTCTGCAACTTTGCCTCAGGAAGTTAACTGGGAGAAAAGGTCTGATAATTTCCTAGAGCTATGTGACACTGACTGGATTCTGCCACTGGCTGGTTGGCATCAGACCAGGAGTTATAGCTTCAGCTTGCGCTTCTCCAGCCGCTCCCTTTCTACAGGTGTTAAAGCGAGGTGCGTTTAAACATGTGAATCACCCCCGTCACCATCTTCTGTAAAGTTGCTTTGTGTCTCACTGAAGCCCCCGGCTCTGCCTTCCTAGGGCAGTGACACATCAGGCTCCCCTTTACCTCAGGGCACTTCCCATTTCGGAATTCATTCACCTCCTTTAGATCACAGGTTTGAGCGGTCTGCTCCGTGTCCAAAGGAGTCAGGCACTGAGCGCAGACAGAGTTCAGAAACATAAGATTATAGAATATTTCACTCAGGGAAGAAGGTTCCCTGATGTTGCCCATGTTTTTGGCCTTGGCTGAGTAGTAACTAAAGAGCTAGTCGAGTGAGACACTTATTTTCCATACCCCATTTTGGCCAGTGTGGCCACTGAGTGATTCTTCTGTTGGTAAGGTAACTGAGAGAACCAAGATTAGAGTCCATGTCTCCACCTTAGACTAAATAAAGCAGGTTATTCAAATAAAAGCGTCATCTTAATATCACCCACTCTCTTTCCCTCCTTTATGTTAGAAAGTTGCTTCTACAAATGGGCTTCAGGAGGAATGAAGAAAGGGCTAACGTTAGAGGTACTAACTCTCCAGGTCAGTGACCTAGCATTCGGTTTGGCCAGCTCTTTCTTCCTCGGGCACAGGATGCCTTAGTTGTATTCTCTTTCATCCCAGGGTCATCGCCTTCTTGATATCAAAGCAAAGGAGTTAGGCCATGAAATTTCTTTGTGAGTAAGCAAAGATTTGGCAGGATGCTCATCACTAGAAGAAAGTATGCTTAAAAAACACATAGTGTGCTCTATTCAAAGCTCTGAGGGAAGACTCCTTACTTGAAAGAGTAGAGACGAGCTGTCAGGTGTAAAAGCAAGAAAACGGCTAACTTTTACGTGCAGTGACACACCCAGCGTGTGCAGGGAGACACTGATTGATACAGCCTTAACGTGATTTGAGGGCATGGATCTAAATTATGCTGTTATCTGAAGACAGCACCCGAAGTTGCCATCTGTGGCTTGTTACTCATTCCCTCTATCTTGTAGGAGTTGTATCTATAAATATACTGGCATGTATACAAGACGATTAGGAATGGTATTGCAGGGGGGTCCCTTCTAAGGCCTTCCCAGATAATATGCACATGACTTGTTTCCCTTCCCTGGTTCTCTCGTTCCATTTTCATTTGTGGGAAACGTGAGGGGAAAAAAGATATTAACGGAGCCAGATTCCAGTGGCCTCCTTCTGACACTCATTTAGATAAACTGAAATGGGAGAATGTTTGCGATTAAAGACTCCATGATACTCTGGAATAACAGGCAGCTTTCTAAAGGATTGCTTTACCCAAACGGGGAAAGAAAAAAAACCCAAAAACGTGCACTGACTGAAGTTTCTGGGTCAGCCCTAAAAAATCTCAACTGTCTGGTAGGTATCAAGAGGCTAATTTTTCCTGACAACAACTGAGTGTTTCTGGTCAAACGTTTGACCTAACTTTGGATGTACTAGGCTTTTAAAGAAGCAACCATTTACCCATAAGGGCAAGGCTAATTAAAATTAGGACAAGCCCAGCAGTAGATGTTTAATTACATCCAACTCTGAATGATGGGTTAGTCGTTTCCATCAGAAAAGAAAACGGTAATGTTGGTGCACAGGTTCCTAATTAAACTACTCTCCTTTCCTCTATCCTTGGTCATAAAGACATCCCACTGAATCTCCCAGTGATTAAAAACTACAGGTTGTTCTCCTAAGGAAGCAGTGCTAGTTAAAACAGCTCCCTCAAGGACAAGTGGTTAAATTTTAACAATTTTAAAAATAACCTTTAAAACCTAACTAACTCCTAAAAAGTAAATGAATAGTTTTTAAATAACTAAATTTTTAAAAAATCAAGACTTTATTGGATAAATGTTACACAACATTCTTTAACATTTAGGTCTCAGCATAGTTTAGATGAGAAACAATTTCTGTCATTCAAGTCTACAAAATGAAATAGGCTTGGGAAGATTTGAAATACAGACACAGGAAGCATGAAGCAAAGCTTAAATATTAAGCAACTAAAGCAGTGAAAGTGAAATAAGCAACATGGTATGTCTAGATTTTAAATACCACCAAGTTTCATTTTTAAAAAAATGAAAATCTGGTGTATAACAACAAACACCACTGAGAATTGTCTTAAAAAATATTTAGATACTTAAAACCTGATCTCTCCCAGTTCTTTTGCCTTTATATTACTTCTTGGTCATTTCCGTCAGTCTGCAATTAGAATTTTTGATTACACAAAATCTGCTATGACCTGGGAGTTATCTGGTTCTTGAAGTGAGCCTGAAAGGTACTGCTGGGTTACAGATCTGAAAGAACAGAGGGACCCGAGCCTAAGCTCTGGGGCCAGAGAGCAGGGCGCCACTGAAGTGGCATCATCTTTAGAACGCCCTGCTGCTACAGTTCCTGAGCTGACTTTTTCAGACTTGATCAAATGTATAATGACTTCATGATTAATGATTTTCCGTAAAGACAATTTTAGAATGCAATCTAGACTTTTAGTTACTTACAGTGTAATTAGGATTTGCATTAACTCGCTAGAAGCAAGACTGCCTACCTTTTCTTGAGTTGTAAAACAAATCCTAGTCAGGTATAGTAAATATTCTAAAACTCACCCAGAACTTTTTGTTAATCTTAAGTGTGGGGTTAATAAGTAATTCCAAACCTATACTGTAAGATTATGCAAAGCCTGAACACTTGAGCCAAATGCTCAAGTTATGTTGCTTCAAATGAATTTTCTATTTTTTTCCTTTTTTTGTATTAAGTAGTCAATATGGATTATCTTTCTGGTTTAAAAAATAAATCAGTATTGCCACTAAAAAACTTCAGGTTTATTATTAAAAGTATGGCACCATCAAATATAAAATGCCTTAAAAATGTAGTACTAACAGGTCCATCTGGTTTTGTCATTAATGTTTTCTCCATTCATTAAAAAAGAAAAATTAAGGTTTTTTATAATATGTATTTTTCATAGACGAGAAGAACATTACAGTCTCCATTAATAAGAATTCATACTGATGCATGAAAAAGTTCACCATCTTTATGCGTCTGTTCCTGCTGCTTGTTCCTCAGGGTCAAGTCCCATCTGACACCTGTGAGGATTTCTTGCACTTAGAAAGAGAGGCTCTCTGTGGAGAGAGGTCAACATCAAAATTCAGATATTATCACCTTTTCTGAACTAGTTCAGAAATCATTAAGGATAGGGAGAATAGTAAAAGCCTTTCCAGCTCAGCAGAATTAAGAACTGGCTCTTAGAGTACATTTTCACTCCAAGATCAACACTAGCCTGATCCACTTTGAGTCAGAGTTTGAAAGACAAGAATGTAGTTATGAAAATGTGCACAAAATATTAAATACTGGTGGCAAATAAATACATCTTAATATGTTCTAACAAGCAAATATATATTTAAGATAATATAGTCCTGCTTTAACTAAAGATCCAAATTTTCTTAGTGGGCTGGGGACACTTCGCCATCCTTTTAGTAGGATGTGTTAGATAATCTTTTCTGTTTCCACTGGCATCCTGAAGGAAACATTGGCCTCGGCATTTGTGACTATTGCTGTTTCATTAGAAGAGCCATTTCAGAAATACCTTTGTTCATATCTGAGCTGATTAACATAAACCTTGGAGAAAGCACAAAGTTTTACTATGAAAAATAATTCAGCATTTCTGTCATCTCATGCCTTTCAGGCGTGTCCAAACTGTACTGAGAAGAACTTCATGTTCAAAAGAAGGTACTGTCAGTGATTCTTCACACATAAAATTCAAGAGAGTTCTTTGCGTATTTCACATCACTTTTCTCCTCATCTCATGCATAATTTATTGCAATAGTTTTTTTTATAAAATATTCCCCTAATACCTTTTCTTCGGTTTAATATAGCACAATTTGCAAGTGCCCCTTTATAGACTGTTGGTTTTAACCACTGCCTGCATATTTACTTCTTAGTGCAGCTTTAAAAATCTGAGGAGTCTCCAATTTCATTCAGTCCTGATGCTCTGGTGTTCTCTGTCATTGTGGTACAGGTCCATGAAACCAGCAGCCTGCTAATGTCTTTGTGCTGAAATATAGTAAAGAAAAGGAAGAAAATGTAGTTAAGCACAAGTAATTATATGAGAAAAATGATGTCCTTGTTTAAATTAAGCCCTATATAGACTGTGGGATCACACCTGATTTTTTACTTTAAATCAGTTAAACCTGACCAGTGTTAGGTTTTTTGAGAAAATAACTTACTGCCACTGTAAACCAGCAGAAGCATTCATGTTCTTTCTGAAGTATATCTGGCCAAATTCCAACACAAATAAAATGGTTTGCACCTTCACGTAGCCAATCTGTACTTGAGTGTATTTTTTTAAATACTTATTTATGAATATTTGCCTAATAAAGGGAATTTTAGCTTTGTTCTTTATGCTGCCATTTCACAAGTAAGTAAGTCACAATATAAGTTTGCAAGTCAGCTTCGCCGCTGTGGACTGTGAAACACCAGCAGCCTTCCTCTAGCACAGGCTTAAGAAGCAAATTTATATACAAAACCAGACTGGAAAAATCAGCTGCAGATGACACTGTCTACATACGTGCAAGAGCACAACAGAGGTGGGTGGAGGGTGCCTCCCCAGAGGTAGACACACAGCACATCAGAAGGCATCAAGAGCACCATTTTGCTACTAGAAGAGAACTTAGGTACACTGGTTCCACTGACCAGTGTCCCTTGTTACAACAGCAAACCAAGTTATCAGCAGAGACACTCTGCACCATACCTCCAACAAAAAGCCAGACTCTGAGCAGAACATTTATCAAGGGCAAGGCTTATAGAAATTACTGCTAAGCAGCATGACCAGAATGCCCAACATTACCGACCTCCCTTTGATATCAAGAAGTAGTAGAATCCCATTGAAACGCTCTACAATCCCTGGTTATGCCTCTCAAACCTGGGAGCCTAAATACCAATAAGAGTTTGAATTCCAAAAGAAGTGATCCGTGGAAAGAATAATGATTACTTTTGGTCAAATGTATTTTTAAACCAAAGATATGGTATCCTCAGTGGAATAACAGACAAAACAAAAATGCAAAAAGGAAAAAAGAAAAACCACCCCCATCCTTCCCAATATTTGACTATGAAACACTTCAAAGTAGATGTATTTCTCATTCTTTGATAGAACTCTTGATCTTATGTTAACTTCCCAGTGCTGCCATATTTCATTCACTTATTGGATCAAGGCCTATAGAATAAATTTCACAGGGCATTCTATCACATTTCTTCTCAAGCAATGAAAAATTGCTTCTAGCCATAAATACTGCACACATCAAAACAACAGCAGTCCCTGCTTAACTAAAGCAACAGAATCATTAACATGGTTTTAAATTTGACATTGAGCTAAGAAAAGTTTTTATTTTCTAAAAATAAGATATACTAATATGATCATAATACTAATAAATTTAGACTCATATGAAAATTTGCAAGTAAATATCCCCATTTTATAAACTGAAAGAGAAGAAAAGGTAAACAGCCAGTTCCATGTACAACTCCATTTCCTTCTGCTTAATGACTCTCAATATTTGGCTTCAACCTTAGTGAGGCCTATTCCAGTGGGCAGGAAAGCCAAGGATTGAAGCAGATCTTACTACTACTCCTGTGGGAGGTGCAGAAAATTGAAAATGCTGTTCCCTCAAGGGGTCACCAGGTAACTACAACCCCTATACAGCTAAGAGTCCAAAATACCCCAGCCTTAATCTCTGATCCAAAATGTGCCATTCTGACCCAGTTTACAAATTATAGCTCATACACAATGATACAGTCCAATTACAGCTCTTCACTAGCTTCAAACACCAGAGTTAAATAGCCTTAATTCAAGACAGCAAAGAAAAGATCCTAAGTTCAAAAAGCAGCACAACAAAAATCCCTAAACCCTTCCTGCCGTGTAAGAGCCCCAAATAAGGATTTTGAGCATTATCTAAGGAGATTTAATAAATGTACTTAAATAGACTACAACTACACCTCATCATTATCTTTTGCCACCCTCTAAGTTTTGACTTACGTAAATGACAATGGTTTTGAGGTTGATTTAATTAAGAATATATATATGTTCATATACGGATATATATATTCTTATATATTAAGTAATGACTATCTGAGAAGTTAAAGTAATGAATATAAAAGTGACAAAGAAAGACAGATAGTGAAAAGATAAAGAAATCCATTAGTTGACTTTCCATGGAGACTCAGTTGCTACTTGACATAATTCTGCAATCTGACACCCAACTTCTGCCACCCTACGAGAAATTCCTCTGGATTTATGGAAGCTCTCAGGAGGCCGGCTCTACCTTTTTTTTTTTTTTAAACACAGCAGGTAATATTGACTGAAAGCTATTTTCACTCATGAAAACTATCACCAACATGAGGTACACCCAGCTACCAAGGTCAGTGAAAACAAAGGAAAAAGAACTAGTGCATTCTTTTACGTCTAGCCTAATCTACTTTGGGAATGGTAAGTGATGACATGATGCCCTCTTCACTTTGTGGCAGGGCTTAACACAGACAGACCTGCCCGTTTCACTGTTAACTTCAATGCTCCCAGTCTGAATCCACAGTGGTCTGTCAGACACTGTAAGGGAGCAGCAGGACTCGTCACTGTCTGATGTAATAGCTGCCATTTGTTGAGACCTATGGTAGAAAAAACCAAGTTAACAAAAATAGAGCATTTGAGTTTTTTTCATCCATTTTACCAAAAAAAATTTAAAAATAAGACCAAAATTCAGGTGAATTTTTATAATGAATTTATTCTAGATAACTTGCTGGCTTCACACAATGTGAAGCTCTGGTACTAAAGGAAAAGACTTGAGGTGTGTACACACCAGTCTTGTCCAGCAGAGGGCACTCTCCAGCCCAAGTCAGTTGAGCTGCAAAATGCCTTAAGGCTCATGAAGATGTTGCCCTCCAATGCTAACTCACAATTTAATGCTCCTGACAAAAAATTTTTACTAGCCTAACACTAGCCTGGTGATGGAGTAATCCTGACCTTCTTAGTATTCAATAAGGGCCAAAGTTGTCATCCCTATCTGTATCATATCATTAATGAGCTCAGAGACACCGTTTTGAAGAATCACCAAAACTGCCTGAATCCCTTTCTCCTTAATGCCAGTGGCACCTGTGCATACTATTCAGCAGCTGAACTTAGTGAGGTAACACCTACTTGAAATAAGTTTGACAAGGTAAGCTTTCTCTTAGGCTTTCAGAACAGACTTCAAATACTAAGCAAATGAAGGATTACTATTTTAAGCCTTATTTTTTATTAACCTATTTGCTTGTTTCCTTATTTTCCCTACTTTAAGTACAGTATAAATAAGAAAAAACTCATCCATCATATCAGTGTAGGCAACTCTGGGATCACTGATTTAGATAATGTCCAGTCCCTGTAATATTTTTTTAATGCTGAACCAGAAGGAGTAGCATATAATCAAAACCTTAAAAAAAAAAAAAAAAGGCTTTTCTGACACTGAAAAGGAGAAACTTTATACACCTGGTCTATAAAGAAACATGATTACTTCTGAATTTTAACTCAGAGGAGAACAATTTTCTTAAATGTGGTTTAATAATGAGGTTATTTACCCTTTTGTTCATGGGAAAACTTAAATATACTATTAGCTACAACCCAACAGCAGTCACACAAGAAAAACGAATATGAACGCACAATTTATCTTTTGAACCTCTCCCTCCATGGGTAAAACTTAGGTTTCAACAATCATTCTAAAGAATATCCTTTTCAATTCTAGGCAAGAGGAGAGTCAAATCAAAGAATGATCTTATTCCTGTGCATTTACCCCTCCAGTGCCCAGAAATGCCGTGTAAAATAGTAACATGCAAGACCCCAGTCCACAGACCCTGGCCCGTGAGTCTTCTGTGCTAATGTTTAAGATGAGTATCCCCTCAATGCTTTTTAGGGTCTCAAGGTTTTTCTTTGGAAACTGACCACACTTGCAGGATCCATGAGGAAGTGCCAGGAAGCCCCAGCAGTGAGGCAGTAAATGGAAGGAGACCCTCATGAAAGGCAGTGATTTCATTGGAAATTACTTGTTTTGTCCTTTAAGAGAAAGCTTACATTCAACAATGGGAACTACTCCTGGGAGGCAGCAGAGATATAAAGGGGCAAATTGGAACATGGTAAGAACTTTCAGTCTCCTTTGTAGAGTGCATGAAAGAAGGAAGTAGAGGTCACACTCTTAGAGCAAAGCCCAGATTTAAAAACTAAAGAATTAAGATTACTATCTTCCTGAACACTCTATAAATTTTCTCTTAATACAATGTAGAGTGATGCAACATAAACAACCAGGAAAAGAATACATAGTGCCTCATTTTACAATAGACATTCTGGTTTTCCAGCCCTAATGCTATTTTTCTAACCAGTTATTTCGTTAGGGTTTTAGACAAACTGCACATAGTTCTTCCCAGCATACCAGGACAAACACCAAGATGTGCTACTCCCAGCCGGATTCCCTGATAAAAACTAAACGGTAAGGGGGAATCACTACAAAATAGGTTTGTAATCAACAGCATCTCAAACATGAGCCATGGGTAGAAATGACTACCCTCTGGAAAATATGGCCACGACGCACACAGATCAAGGCCTTGGAATGTGAGGTATTTCCCTCCTAGAAATGGGAAACAATCTACTTAATCATACCAGTGGCAATAAAAGGGGATGTTCAAATTAATGTCCACTTTTTCACCATTGGCAAGATATTAAAATAATAAAACATCAGGGTTCCAGGAAAACACAGTATCTGTACAAAAATACACTACTTAAAAGCTGACAAGTACAGCTCTGTGGTTCTAATACCTTTGGAAAGTCCTCCTCTGAGGAAGAGGACCTCTACTCCACTGAGCCCCACCAGCTCAGATACTTCTCATGCCTTTGAAAGGATCTGGGGTGTGCTGGGCTTCTGAGATGGTTACTGATCATTAGTACGTAAGTGTCTGAATCATAATTCCTTTTCCTCATTCAAGAGTTGAAATGTCAGTGGACTTCTCCCCTCACCATGTTCCCCATGACCTCCAACCCAGGTGCCCTCCACAAATGCCTGTTGGGACTAGTCAGACCATGCCTACTTCTAGATCTCTGTGGATGATCATACTATGATTACTGGAATTTTCAGATAAGACTAACATCGCTGTAACATTTTTTAAATTTATACTGCGTGTATGTTGAAGAAAGATACTATCAAAAGCTACCAGAATGAAATTTCTATGCCACATACAGAAAGCGCTAGTTGTGGTAATGACAGCAAGTATTTATGTAAGTCTTGTGCCAGGCACTTTACTGCTTTAAACATTTAAATTCTCACAATTACCTTTTGAAGAGGTACTATTTCTCTCCCCCATCTCACAGATCATGACACTGAGGTAACCTGCCTGGGATCACACAGCTTGTAAGTGGTAGATCCAAGTCAGGCTTTGCCTAGGAAATCTGGCTCAAGAGCCTGTACTTTGAACCATGTGCCTGAAAAGTGGAAAAAAAAAAATGATCCTAGGGTCTTCCCTGGTGGCGCAGTGGTTGAGAATCCGCCTGCCGATGCAGGGGACACGGGTTCGTGCCCCGGTCCGGGAAGATCCCACATGCCGCGGAGCGGCTAGGCCCGTGAGCCATGGCGGCTGAGCCTGCGCGTCCGGAGCCTGTGCTCCGCAAAGGGAGAGGCCACAACAGTGAGAGGCCCCCGTACCACACACACACACAAAAAAATGATCCTTTGCTCAATAAAAAGACTGATACCGAGCACTATTAGTGCAAAAATGTTAACGGACACTCCAACTCACCTGCATCACTGGCAAGTTACATTCTCATAAGTATCTATTTCTATCATTTACACTGAACAGGATGATCCTCTCACAGTTCTATTTAAAAAAAAAAAAAAGTCTCCCCAGGCAAGCCAAAAAAAACCTATTATACTTTACCTGGGGGGAAAAATGTACTCCTTCCAGGACTTTTCAGTAGCTTTTAATTTTAAGTGAATCTTTGTGCTGCAGAGAACTAAGTGAGGGATACTGAGGGTTACAAAATTATCTTAAATATTTAAAAAACAAAAAGCAAGCTCTTGCTAAAACTTGATATGTGTTATAATTACAAGTTTTTTAGTTTACATGAAAAGGAAAAAGTGTGATTATAACACAGCCTTAACACTTTGGCTATGGGGTGTCTGGTATTCCTTCTAGATACCCACTGGATAGAAAAAATTATAAGGAGGTTTCTGGCACTAAGACTTCTAAGGCAACAAAAGGTTAACTGTCACATTCTTATGATACAAGGAAAATTCCATATTTAAATAATGGCTGTGTTTTCAACTTATTTTTAACGAGATCTTACAAATATCAGGAATTTAAAGAAGAAATATTTCATGCACTTTTAAACCAACTTTTAAGACAAGTAATTTTAGAACTGGCCAGTTTTCAACGTTAAAGTTTTATGAAATTGTTTTACAAACCAAAGTGTCTAACGGAGGAAGGCCCACAGCTTAGACCATATACTACAGCCATGTAATTTATTCAGTTGAAAATGAGAATTTGACTCAGAAATTCACTATTACGATAAATCCTGGTAACTTTTGAGTCTGTTTTCTTCATTTCCTTTACATATCCCCACAACCAATCTTTAATTTATGCTAACATAGGAATCTATAAGAAAAAATTCAAGTTTGGCAATTAGAGATTTCAGAGATTAATTACATTAAAATTTGATTCTATCCAAGATGGATTTTAAGGCATGATATAAAAATTCAGTATTTCCTACCAAAGTGTAGTGTACAAGATGATCTTAGAATTTTAATAGAATTATCTACATGTCAAGGCATATTTGTTTTCCATTGGTAGTACTGACATAAAAAGTGGAAAAACGGTACACATATGAAAATATGGTAAAGAGTGTGATGGTATGTAAATAATTAAAGTTTCGGAAACTAATTTAATTAACTCCATTACTAAAATCATTTAAATGGTTTCCATATTCACAAAATTGTTTTTGTCGTTAGGAGGCGATGGTTTTAACCTAAAACCTACTCTTAAAGAGTATTTAATAGGTAAATGCAGTCATACTAATTGACCTAAAAATTTTACCAAGAGGTAGTGATAGTTCTTAAAAATGGGGGCACCGTTAGCCCCGTGCAGGACTGCAGGTTGATTAGGAAGGAACGCTGGAAGCCAGGCTGCCAGAACAATACCATCCAAACTTAAAAGATTTCTATCGAAAAAACAAATTACAGATGGATGGTAGTGACGACTACACAACAACATGGATGTACTTACTGCCACAGAACTGTACTTTAAAAAATGGTAAAAATGGTAAACTGTATGTTAGGTATATTTAATAATTTTTTAAATACCAAAAAAACCCCAGCAAATTACAATGCTCTACTAATATGAAGGAAAAAATGATTTCCACCTGAAGTCCCAAAGAAAGTAAACCAGAAAAAAAAACCTGTTTGAGTCTATAAAGGTTATATCTCTTACTTGAGTAAAGAATAAACAAAAAAAAAATAAAAAAAAAAAAGAATAAAAAAAAAGAGTTGAGCTGTTTCTCCTCTGATCTCAGTATCAACTATCCATGGTAAAAACACCAAGATATCCTGGAAAACTAAAAATATATAGATCACCTATATCACTTAAATTACTGAAGCTCATTTTTTTATTTCTATTCACTCTGTTGAATGGAGTACAGTAAATGTACACAAACTATAAATACAGAATATTAAGAGCCTAGTAACTAAGTCAGAACCAGGTAAAGGTAATTAAGGCAGCTTAGCTGTTTTATTTCTCCTGGCTATTGGCACAGCACCAGCCTCCTGTTCTATTTTTGAATTCCCTCTATCAGGCATTTTAATTGTTTAATAGCAACCATATTAATACAATTCCAAAGCAAACACTAAATTTGTCCCAACTTAGAAACAGGGTCTTCAGAATTCTCTCTGGCAAATTACCTATTGGAGGCCATCACTGGATACAGATCAAAACATCGTCCTGAATTTAAACATTATCAACTTTTCTAGACATTTGCCAATCTCCTCTCTGCTATGAGTACTACCAAATGTGAACCAGTGCAGCACAAGCTATAGAAAAATTCACAACTTAAAAGGAAAAATCTAATTTTAGATCCAAATTATAGGTTTCTTATTTCCAATTCTCAATTCAGTTATTTTATATTAAAGAATGTATATGTATATAAAAGAATGTAAATGTGTATCTTCAACATAACCAATAGTAATAAGTACAACCACTCAAACAGGGGTGCAACTCTATTTTTAAATTAGAAATTCAAACCCGCTAATGAAGATACTCATTTAGCTGATTTTAGTAAGTTCCATATCCTTTGCCTACAGTCCATCTTCATATCTATATTCCTGTCTGTTGTCTTTTCTACTAAGTACCAATCTAAAATTACTATTTATAGATTTTCCCCAAGAAAACCAAGCAGGGACACACCATCTAGTCCTGTAAATAGGCTTCAGACTAGTGAATTCCACTTTCTTGGTCTCACTGGTATCTCAGGTCTCTGGTTCCACATCTATGAAGAGTCCCTTCCAAACTTACAGACCAGACCTTTTCTGGTCTATAAATTCTAGAAAACTGAAAAACACTCTGATGCTTTACATTTCCAAAGATTTCTAGAAATAAAGAAATCTTTAGCTTTCACAGCTCTTACTTCCCTTAGTTTCTCCCCCTTGCTAATCCTATTCTAACCACTTTTCTTACACCACTAGAGATCTGGCCTAAGCCTAGTTTTCTTTCCGCAAGGGGGAAAACAAATACCCATTTGGTTTTCTCCATATAAAGAGTTCAGTGTCTCCTTTTTTGTTGTTGTTAAAGAGAAATATAAGAGAAAAATGGCTACAATTACCCAATTCAACTCTATCTCCATCTACAGTGGATACTGGACAAATATATCTTAGCTGCTTAAGAAATTTGTTTGAAAACACTGTCTAGTATGCAGCTATTGGTTTAGTGTTTAGAACACACAGTACATCTTAAAGATTACAGAAATTCTTTCAAACTTGTTTCCCTATTGAAACTTCAGATGAAATATGCCAGACTGCTGGTTTAAAACAGAGGGATTATTTGGCATAATAATAAGAGATCATGCACATTTGTCATTATGCTTCAACCTTTTCTTCAAAGGTATGGACTATATCAAATTAAGTGTTACTTTTATACTCAACAATCATGATTTTATCTTTTTCTTTCTTCTTTTTCCTCCATGGCTTCTGAAACAAATCAAATTTAGTTTATCCCACAAGAGCACATTTGCCCAAGCACTTAACTACATCAGCAGTATCCACTGTCAAAACCACTTCTATGTTAGGATAAAACTCACCTGGATCATTACCCAAAGCCTTAGAATTACATAACTTAGGTGACTCTTGGCTTTGCCTGGTTTCAATCTTCCTGAACCTTAGATTTCAAACTTTCGAAAATATCTGAATGAACAAATTCACTAATCTGAAACAAATACTCTGAAAATCTTTTAAGATATTTCCTTAAAACCCCTCAATCACACTATGAACTTCTTTCAACCTGTTATAATCAAAGAATTTTTAAAATACTATAATTATTTCTGTTTGCAGGAAAGAATATGTTCAAGTGAAACATTTTTTTAAATTGTGTGTTTACTATAATCAAAAAGCATTGACTGAGTTCCCCAGAAGAAATTCCACTGCTTTTGCAGAAATCGGTACATTACCTTAAGGAAGCTGACCGAAGACTACTGATTTTCAATCTCCATTAATCTTTTCAAAATTAATTCCACAGTAACTAAGATATTTCAAACTGCATTACTTAGAAATCCACAAAAAGTTGCTCTTTAAAAGTTCCAAGTTTCCAAAAGTGTCAAACTGACATTGTATCACATTTAAAAGCTAAGTTGGATGCCTAAAATATGAAAGCAACTTAAAAAATCTTGGGACAAACTTGCCTCCACAGGCAATCAATCAGATTTTTCACTCACAATACAAAGCTAAAAATGGAAAATAAGAAATCAAATCTTAGGGACAGATAGACCATGTAGAAAAACAGTGAGCTAAGTTACAAGCCCCAAAAACAATGATACCTGAGGCAGAAGATCAAGCAGAAAAGAGATTGATTTTAATTACACAAATGTAAAAAAAGAAGAAAAAGAAGCATGTGATGAAATATTAAAGCTAAAAATAAAATAATTAAAATCCATACACTTATGAGAAATTGGCTGGAGGAGGGTCAAGTCTAGAAGCATATCAGACCTCTATACTACAAAACCTCATTTTAAGAATATATTGATTAGTCACTTATTTGAATTTTATCATGCTCAGATTATATACTCCCTGATAGGGCAAATAGGAAAATAAGTGATTTTTTTCATCTCCTCTATACACTATTACAAAGAATAATTTTCTACCATCTTGAAATTTTTCAAAGCTTTTTGAGAAACACACACAAATAATTTGGATTTAGTTGATTTTATTTACAGCTTGTTTTTTTTTACATTTCAGAGCATTACACAATTACATTTTCTCATTTTCTGACCTGCAAACAGATACCTTAAATGGAAATATTTTTAAAAATTATCAAACTAGGTACATCCAAAATGCAACAATTACATATATGACAATTAATTCACAAAGTGTAATTTACCAGGACGTATCCTAAGAATTTAGGAAGAGCCAGTCAGGAGAAATCTGACCAAATTTAGCAATCACCTATTTACATATCCAAAGACAAACCTATCTAACCTCCCAAACCAGAAGTCTGAAAGTTTTTGTTAAGTCCCCACTGGACAAGAGAGAGAGCGATGATTCAGACCTAGCCAGCCTTGACAGTCTTAATCCCAAATACTGGGCTATTTCCCCAGTGTGCAATTCAACAGCAAGCATCTCAGTTTGTCAAACATCTAAGTAGCAAACTCCCGTGCCATTATGCACATAGAAAGGCTAAGTGTTCATTAATTAAAAAACAAGTAGTCATTAAATATCCTATTCCCCCTAGCTCACCGGCCCTTTACTATGATCCCAGATATGCAACCTGTGTCACACAGTGACAGGCTATATTTGATACATGTATGTATCTATGCATACACACATATTTACATGTGTGTATATACATATACACATACACACAGTACTAGGTACAAATGGCAATTAACAGTCCCTGCAAAAATTCATTTTCAGTTGAGGCTATGGCTCCTATGCCTTGGGGTGGTTTTAGACTTCAAAACTGAAAAATACTAAAATCTCACTTCCTTAAGACAAAATTTGATTGCTTGTTCAGTTTAAGCTTCTCAGTCTAAAAATGGCTGTAAGGTTAAGTATAAAAAAGCAGCCAACTGAGTGCAAGTTCTCTCTCCAACTTGGCCAAGCTATCTCGTAGAAGTTACCCCTAACTAGACTAGAAAATCTGTGGCGCCTTCCAAAGGTTCTTGCCTACCTTACTGTCCATGTTCACGTTTCAAACTGTGTCAACAGAGCCCGCACTTCAGGGGTCAGCTGTTTGGCAGCCTTAGCTGCCTCTGTGATAGCCTTGCGATACAGGCCCTTTCTCTTCTTATTAAAGCGTGACTGGAAGTTTTCTAAAAAGGGGGAGAGTTGCGAAAGAGCCAGGAAAGATGTTGTTGGAGACCCGAACCATGAAATACGGGCCTCCTGTCGGACTAAAAGGCCGTTATCTTTCCGGCTCACAGTTATAGTAAGAATACGGGCTGGCCACCAGGGGAAGCCATATATCTTGGCCCAAACAATGTCCCCTACACATATGGTCCTGCCATCTGGTGTGACGCACTTAGAGACGTTTTTGGAAAAGACTTTCATTTTCAAGGAATTACTGAGCTTTTTCTCTTCCTTTGAAGAGGAGGAAGTAGAGGATGTGGAAGGTGCATGCATACAGCCTGGAGGAAAATCAAAGCTTTCAGAACTACACTCAGAGTTGGAGGATTTCAAATCATCTGTGCTATCAATGCTACACACTGAAGCACTGGAAGAGTCAGATTTCTTTTGATTTAGGGTCATGTAAACAGAGACATTGCTTTTGCTGCCCTTTTTGCCCAGTGTCTGTGGTTCATCCTGCTCACCAGGCACAAGCACTTCAGTTGTGTCCTGAACCTCACTGCTGGCCTCTTCAGGGCCTTTGGAGGGACTCTGATTTTCTGAAGGGGCCTCACCTGCTGAGCGGGTAGAGGTGCAGCGGGACTGGGGCTTTGGTGCCATCTTGCCACTCCGCATTTTCTCCAGTCCTGTCTTCAGAGAAGAGTCATTTTCTTCATTCCTGTACCTCTGTGGTTTTAAACGAACCCGGGGTGGAAGGGAACCTGAGCTAGGATTCTGGTATCGACGTGTGAAATGGACTTTTGAATGTGCATTTTTGGACGCAGAGGTTTCACTTTGCTTCTTCTGTGCCTTTTCTTTGGCAATTTTCAGCACTTCCCGAGCTTTTGCATGATCCATGTTCTTATTCTGGAGCACTTTTTTAGTACTTAACTGAGCTTTTGATGTATTTGCCTGAGCAGAAACTTTGACTACTCTGCCTCTGCTGTGAGCAATATTTGAAACCTTAACCACAGCACTTCTTTTCTGGCTTTCATTTTGGTTTTTCCCATCCACCTTATGGTCAGTTTTCAGTTTTTTGTTCACAGTAGTTACACTTTCATTTCTCCGTTTTTTATCTTCATATTTAGAAGAGTCACTTGCACTACTACCTTTTCTAATTTCTTTTTTTTCAGCAACGACACTGTTTTTACACTTGTCACACAAGACTTGCCTGGGTCGTAGTTTAATAGCATTCATTATTGAAGTAGGTTCTTCCCTGTACATTTTTCGTTTGGGTCGCTTAATTTTCCGAGGAGGTGGCTGAGGTATTGATTGGTTATATGTGTCCCTGATAAACAAAGGGGGAGGATAAGGTGCTCCTTCATGGAAGAGAGGTGGTGGTTTGGAAGTCCACAGGCTTTCGGCCAAGCTCAGCTCAGGAGGCGGGACAGGAGAAGGGTCTTCGGGAACAGCACCATTCACTTCACGCTTGACATCTGTCCCTTCTTGGAATGTATTATTTTGGAGCTGCATGGCTTCAGGTTTATCCTTATATTCCCTTTTGGGAAATACTGTCACAGGGATCCCATGGGGCCCAAACCTTTGAAAGAAATGAGAGGAGAAAAGAAGCCATTAAGTTAGTGTCTATAATTCAGTTTCTTGAAACACCACCTAGTGTTTATTTATATGACCTTTCCTGAAAACTATTTCACTTTAAAAAACAAAACCAAAAACCTAAAGACAACCTCCCCGGGTCTCAAAGCCCTCCATTTTGGGGGGACTTACATTTTAGGTCTACACTCAAAAAGAAATACTCAATAGTTGCTCTAAGCAATGCCATAACAGCTGATGTTATTTAAAATAGATCTTTCCGGTCTTGAATCAGTAAGCATGTTCTATCAGATAGCTTAGTAGTTAATATCATTTGATATAACGTTCGCTCAACTATAGACAACATGTCTGGTAAATTCAACTATAAATTTGTAACATACATATCTTCCTCTGGTTATAATGGCTTTCAAAAGCTTCACAAAACAAATTCAGCCCTAAGTACCCCCAAAATATTGAATCAGTAAACTCCCAACTCAACTTTATTGTTTAAACACTATAAAGATTCAAAGGCATTTGCTTCTCTACTATTCTACCCTAACTCTTAAGGCCTTCATCCAACCCGGCCACCCCCCAAGAAAAAAAAAAAAACAAAAATACTAGACATTCAGATACTCAAATAACCTCAAAAGCAGACAGGTATAAAGCTATAGCTTTCTAGCTTTTTAAAATCACATCATACATTAAGAAATATTTTCACATTGCAATCCAATAAAATGTTCATGCATGTATACATTGCATGCACTTAAATACACACACTTAAGCAAAAGTTTCATTAAATACTTGACTTTATATTATGTGATACATAATTATATTTTTTTCTACTCTGGTCTATTTTCATTTGTTTTGATGCTAGTCAGATGCATTAAATGGATTTCAAAACTCCCTTACAGGTCCAGACCCAGTCTGCAAAGCACTGGTATAGAACACAAATCTCTACAATTATCAGTTTCTAATAAAACAGGGGTCAAATAACCTTGTTTCTCATGTAGACTTAGAAATAACTGTGGTTTAATCTGCCTGGGCTAAACATCAAGAACCCTTAAATCTAAACTTGCTATACTCAGATTCCTGCATATAAAAATAAAATCACACTACCAAATGATTTCATCATGTACATGCTAACATGCTAATTTTAGGTACTCATTGAGTCAAACAGTACTGAACACAATACAATTCTAACACCAATCCTCTAACGCAGAGGTGCTTAGAACCTAAGGACTGGCTTCAAGTAGTCAGGTAGAACCCCTGACATTATTAGATGCAAGTGTTTTGTACAGTTCTCTTTTTCTGGAGAATGAGTCTTGGTTCTCAGATTCTCTAAAATGTCTTATGTCCCCAAAAAGGTACAGAATTCTTTGTTGGAAAGAAATATTGAGATTAAGTTCTTAGGGCTGCAGATACACCTAAACTTGGGCAGGGATATAGGAAGAGCCAACACCAGGGTATTTGGTTCCAACGCCTAAATGTTTTTTTTTCCTGAAGTCTTGTTAAGCTTGGCTACCACGAACCAACAACTTTCAGCAAATACAAACCACAAAGGAAGAGGAAAGCCTTTTTTACCTAGAGTGGGACAAGTTTGGGTCTGGGCTAATCCACAAAGGAAGGACACATTCCTCACTATATCAAACTCTGCAAAAAACAGCTTTCAATTCAACTATACTTCAATTAAAAATAAATAAATAAGTAAGTAGCTTTCTATTCTAGCATAGTATTTCATACCCAAGTGTTTGCTTCCTGACTACTTAACTGCAAGGCACTTTGAGCATCTGGCCTTAGCTTATATGGAGATGCTCAACAACCACTTTTTCAAGGTGACAGGAAGACAGAGGTTATTCTTGTGTTTTAACCTAGAGCTACATAAAACAATATAACTTATGAGGTGAGACCACTATTTGTATTAACAATAAAATTTTCTAACTTGTATAAGAAGCCATCATTTTGCCCCATTACACTTTCACTTGTTTCCATAACTGAGAGAACAAATTTCCTCCTTTCATTAGGAATAACTAAACCTTGAGCATCTTAAAAGTTTTTTACCAACTTTGTATCCTCAAGCAGTACTAAACCTCTCTAAATTCAGTTTTGCATATGTAAAAGGGAGTAACACTATTTCCTACCTTAGAGAATTCAGGGGAGGATTAATAGGTCAACAAATGTTAGCCATGTTTCTTGGCTAAACTTCATTTAAGTAATAGGATCTTACTTTCAACTAATAATTTACCAGAGTTTGGGATCCTTTCTATATCTCTAATTCATTATCTCAGTGTGAGCATGATCCAATTACTTTAAAGCTGTTTATATCAAATAAGCTGTGAAATCTGATACGTCTACCTTCATGGAGTTTAATAAGAACATTAATTTCACTTCTGGGTTTTTCTTCTTCCTGCCTTTCCTTCTTAAGCATATAAAATACAAGCATTAAATGTTTTTAAAAACATAGGGAGGCACTTAATTGTGTAATGATGAATGGAAACTGCAGGCACCAAAAGAAAAAGGGGGGAAAAAAAGACTGGTAATTGTGGGTAGTGGATTGGCAAAAGCAGGAAAAAAATTTTTTTTAAATTTTTTCTAACATCTTTATCGGAGTATAATTGTTTTACAATGGTGTGTTAGTTTCTGCTGTATAACAAAGTGAATCAGCTATACATATACACATGTTCCCATATCCCCTCCCTCTTGCGTCTCCCACCCTCCCTATCCCACTCCTCTAGGTGGTCACAAAACACCAAGCTGATCTCCCTGTGCTATGCGGCTGCTTCCCACTAGCTATTTTACATTTGGTAGTGTATATATGTCCATGCCACTCTCACTTCGCTCCAGCTTCCCCCTCCCCGCTGTGTCCTCAAGTCCACTCTCTATGTCTACCTCTTTATTCCTGCCTTGCCACTAGGTTCATCAGTACCTTTTTTTTTTAAATTCCATATATATGTGTTAGCATATGGCATTTGTTTTTCTGACTTACTTCACTCTGTATGACAGACTCTAGATAGAAAAATATTTTCAACTAATAAAACTTCCTCACAGACCAGAAGGATAAATTATTGTAAGAGGAAAAGGGGAATCAGTGTCCTACTCCATCTTAGTAATCATTATGTTACCCTTCCATGGACAACATTTAATACCATGGCCATGTTTTCAAACTGAGTGTGGGGAGGTTGTTTGCGAAATCAAATTTCATGGGTCACAGCTATGATTTAAATTAAAAAACAGTGTAAGTATAGGTAACTGCAATGAATCTGTTTCATGTATATATGTATATACAGGGGTCTACAGATAAAATATATTTGTAACTATGCTCAAAAGTTTGAAAGCCACTGACTTATGAAACTATTACCTTAATAAGAATATAAAGTAGCAACAAAATTATGGTCTCCTAAAACCCCTAAAATATAATTTCTCAAATATAGTCGGGGAAATCTGCAACACAATACTCGGTGGTGTTTGAAAATGGAGATTCTTAAGCCCTGCCCCAAGACTGAATGGTAAGACTCTCCTAGGGTGGAACCTAGGATCTAAATTTTTAGCAAGCATGTCTGCTTTAGCTTTTTCTAAGGTGAAGATATTTATGTCCCATATGAATGCTCACCAAAGAGTGACCTCAGCAGAGGAAGATTTTAATGATCAGTGGAGATGTGGAAAGCTGACTAGTGTCCCTTGCTTGAGCTTTTCCTATCCATGAGTTGAGTAATAAGACTCAAACTATCTCTGCTCCTTCCTCTCCCCTTCTTTGTGCAGCATGAGGGTATTTATTAATGTATTAGTGACTCATTCTAACCCTTACCCATTTACAATTTTTTGTACCCAAAAATTCTAAAGGAAAATAACTCAGGTATCATGGCTTAATTTAAAATAGCTTTTGGGGAAAACTAGGTAAAATATACAGGAGACCTCTCTGCACTATCTTTGCAAATTCCTGTGAATCTATAAAAAGTTTTAAAACTAGCTATCATCTTAATAATTTAGGAGTAATGAGTGTCAAAATTCTGAGGAGGGAGAACACTGGGGCTTACTAGTTATTTTGTGTCAAAGCAAGAGAAAAATCACTGTGAAAAAGAATCTTCAGCTAATGTAAATGGGAAACAAATGCTCAGAAAAAAAGTTCAGGCGGGTTAGTTGAGACAGGCCCCAGTGTTCTTTCTGGACCAAACCTCCCTCCAATAAATATATCAAGGAAAGACAAAAAGAAAGCTTTCCCTCTCTTAATTCTTTTCTCTTAAAGAAGCTACAGTAGGAAAAAATTACATGCAACTAACTCATTTAAAATAATATCTAGATGTATTTCATTTCAAGCAGATGTTTTCAGAAACTACCTCCCTCCTTAAATTAGCAACAGGTTCAATCATAAAGGAGGGAAAACTGAAGCAAGCTTATCCTGGTTCACATTGCATCTCTGCAAGATTGGTTATTATGGCAGAGTTTAATCTCAGGACAAATGAAATTAGTTTAATAGCTACATGCAATAGAAAATTTTACAAAATAAAATGTATATCTATGCCTCAAAAAAATTAAAAATACAAGCCAGCACATCCACTTCGGGGTATATAGCCAAAATAATTGAGAAAAAAGGATCTCAAAGAGATATCTGCACACCCATGTACATAGTAGCACACCATAGCCAAAAGGTAGACACAGCCCAAATGCCTCTTAACAGACGAATGGATAAACAAAATGTGGTACATACATACGATGCAACATTATTCAGCCTTCAAAAAGAAATCCTGTCACATGCTACAACATGTATGAACCTTGAAAACATTAAGCTAAGTGAAATAAGTCCATCACAAAAAGATAGTGTATGATTCCACTTATATAAGATATCTGAAGTAGTCAAATTTATAGAAAGAAAAAGTAGAATGGTCGCCGGGGACTTGGGGGAGGGAAAAATCAGGAGTTGTTTAAGGGGTATAGTTTTAGTTTTGCAAGATAAAAAGTTCTGGAGATCTGCTTCACAACAATGCGAATGTACTTAACACTGCTGAACTATATACACTTAAAAATGATTAAAATGGTATATTTTATGTGTTTTTTACCACAATTAAAAATGTTTTTAGGGCTTCCCTAGTGGTGCAGTGGCTAAGAGTCCGCCTGCCAGTGCAGGGGACACGGGTTCGAGCCCTGGTCCAGGAAGATCCCACAGGCCTCGGGGCAAGTGGGCCGGTGTGCCACAACTGCTGAGCCTGTGCTCTAGAGCCCACGAGCCACAGCTGCTGAGCCCGTGTGCCACAACTGCTGAAGCCCACGTGCCTGGAGCCCGTGCTCTGCAACAAAGAGAAGCCACCGCAATGAGAAGCCCATGCACCACAGCGAGGAGTGGCCCCAGCTCGCCACAACTAGAGAAAGCCCACGCACAAGCAATGAAGACCCAACGTAGCCAAAAATAAATAAATAAATATAATAAATAAATAAATAAAAATAAAATGACAGGCTTTAAAAAAATGTTTTTAATTGTCTATCTACCTAATGAAGAGGGGCAAGTTTGACGAGAAGCAGTATATTTCCATGGTAGTAAAGGAATCATTAGTCCAGGGGAAATAGTAATTACACTGGAGAATATCAGGACAACACCCTGACCTGAAGACAGACTCAAGTGAACATTCACCAATGAGGGCACATGAAGATAACGTGCCCACAGATGTGGTGCCCTGAGCACAACATTGCGTGTATAACCTGAGCCTCTCCTAAGCAAGTATCAAACAACCCTAAATTAAGAAATAGTCCCCATTACATATATTCTATATTATATTGCAACTAAATGCAATACATGATCTTTTACTGGACAAAAAAAGTTTTAAAGGACATTTTTGAGAAAATTGACAGAGTAATGAAATATCGGCTACAAAACAGATAAAAGTTCTCTTATCAATGTTTCCTGAATTTGAAAACTATATGGTGGTTATGTACGAGAATATCTTTGATCCTGGGAAATAAATACTCAAGTATTAAGGGGTGAAGGAGAATGATGTATGCAACCTACTCTCAAATAGTTCAAGGGAAAAACATGTTTATATAAAGAATGATAAAGCAAATGTGACAAAATGTTAAAAATCAGTGCATCTAGATAAAGAGTTTGAGTTCTCTGCTTTGAAATTATTTCAAAATAAAGTTTAAAAATTATTTTTAAAAGTATAATCTTAAATTTAGTTTACACCTCAGTTCCATCAAAACTTTCAAGGAGGGACTTCTCTGGCGGTCCAGGGGTTAAGACTCCGGGCGTCTATTGCAGGGAGCATGGGTTTGATCCCTGGTTGGGGAACTAAGATCCCACATGCTATGGCATGGCCAAGAAAAAAAAAAAAACTTTCAAGCAAAGAAAGTATATAAAAAAGATTTGTTCTACTTAAGCATAAATGCCAGCAAACTCACCTGAAGTACCACTAAGCACACAATCTATTCAAATATAAGTATGCTAATTAGTCACATAGTATAAAAACTAGGTCCCAACCCTAGGACCTAACTGTAGTGGGTGAGACCACAGTCACTGCCAAAAGAGGCTATAGACTAGAGGGAAAGAAAGCACCGAGGATTAGTGATAAGGCAATGAGCTTTGCAGGAAACTGACTACACCTGGAAGGGTCCAAGCAGATTAAGTGAAGAGCAAAACAGTAGAGGCAGAGAGTGGTTGCCCATTTTTGAATGTTGGTAACCAACTTAAGTTAGTTTAAAAAAGTGAAACATTGAGCAGGTGCAGAGAAGCCAACAGGTGAAAAGATGCAGCGTAGGAATTACCAGTCAGCAAACAGCCGCCCTCCATAGGAGACAGGTAAGGATTCAGAGGCTTAAACAAGCAATAAAATACAGATAACCATCTGGTAGAAAAAGAGGGCACGTTGGTGAGTGTATAAGGGAGGGTTAGGTAAGAGTGTGATGGATGAAGAATACTAGTCTCAAAATAAGTAAATAAATAAAAAATGGTTCTGATGAACCTAGGGGCAGGACAGGAATAAAGATGCAGACTTAGAGAATGGACTTGAGGACACGGGGAGGGGGAAGGGTAAGCTGGGACGAAGTGAGAGAGTGGCATGGACATATATACACTACCAAATGTAAAACAGATAGCTAGTGGGAAGCAGCCACATAGCACAGGGAGATCAGCTCAGTGCTTTGTGACCACCTAGAAGGGGGGGATAGGGAGGGTGGGAGGGAGGGAGATGCAAGAGGGAGGGGATATGGGGATATATGTACATGTATAGCTGATTCACTTTGTTATAAGGCAGAAGCTAACACACCATTGTAAAGCAATTATACTCCAATAAAGATGTTAAAAAAAAATACTAGTCTCTTAAAAAGACAAGACCAGTGAAGGCTTCTGATTAAATACAGTGATGAGGCCAAAAGTGTACCTCACTTCGTTAAAAAGTTTAGCTGTACTAGTCTGTTCCCACCATTTAATAAGCACAAAGAACACAAAAACATCTTCCTTTCCCTAACTTTGAAGTATGTCATTCTCAAATGTGAGCCCTTCTCAGTTACGGTTTTTTTAAAATATTTATTTATTTGGATGCATCGGGTCTTAGTTGTGGCTCGTGGGATCTTTCGTTGCGGCGCGAGGGCTTCTCTCTAAGTGTGGCATGCAGGCTCCAGAGCACACGGGCTCAGTAGTTGGTGACCGGCAGGCTCTAGAGCATGCGGGCTTAGTTCGTGCGGGCTTAGGTGCCCTGCGGCATGTGGGATCTTAGTTCCCCGACCAAGGATCAAACCCTAGTCCCCGCCATTGGAAGTCGGATTCTTAACCACTGGACCACCAGGGAAGTCCCTCAATTATGTTTTAGAAGCATGTAAGAAGCAGAGAGACTGTAAGGACTAAATTTCCCTAATGAGACTATAACTTTCTCTTCATGACAAAGCCCATAATTTCCTCATAAGCCATCTGCCCCAAGGGGTATTGGGAAGAAAAGATTGAGACACATCCCCTACCATCCATCACAAAACTCCTAGTTATCTCATTCCCTCATAAAATATAAATGTCATCCTTCCTTATTAAAAGGGCAAAGTTATACTTCACCAGTATTACCTGATGCTTCCACAGACTTTTTCAAGGTATTTTGAAGATGCAGATTATACTGTAGGCCACAATACATTTAGGTTGAGTGGCTATTCAAGCAAACCCATTTAAGTGACTATAATAGCTGCTGTCATCTTAGTGCTGCCACTTAGTAGCTACTTCATAAAAGTATTATTAGTTAACAACTATAAAGCATTTACTATGTGCCAGGCACTATTCTAAATGTGTACTTATTTGCATCAGTTGATTTAATCATCACAATTTATAGCTGATGAAACTAAAGCACAGAGTGTAATGGCCTTCCCAAGATCACACAGCTAGTGAGCAGTAGAGCCAAGACATGAACCCAGGCAGTCGGCCCAAAGTCAGGTTCTTAACCACTACTACTACTATTACTGCTTCCCCTCACTTCAAGTTACTTAACCCCTCTCCCTCCACCTCCATGCCCTCACTAAGGAAGTGGAGGAACTAACAGGTACACACTCTTTTCTGAACCCCATGGAGGTGAACAGGCTTCAGCATTCAGAATTTTCCCAGTTTTCAAAAGATAATAAGCACCCTATCATCAAGCATATTACTATTTCAGCAGCAAAATGAAATGAAAGAACATTCACACTAAATGGGATAAATACATACAATATGCTCACATAATTTCAGTCAGGTTAGGGTCTGCCACCAAAAAATTAACAGGAAGTTCAGTTTTCAGAGCTTTTTGGATATTGGAATTGAGGCTAAGTAACTTGACAGAATTGTCAAGATTAACTTCAAGATTAATTAAGAGTATACATAAATGCTTACCATACAGCCTAGTACACAGTAAGTAGGCATGATACATGGTAACTATTATTAGAGTAAAATTAAAACATACTCAATTTTGTTAACTAAGTGAATGGATGGTGTTTTTAATTAAAAGCCCCAAGTATTACAAGGGCAATCTGCAGGGACTGTGGGTACCCAAATGGGTGAGGAGGGAAGGAGGATGACTTTATCAACATACAAACAAAACATCCACCAATTATGAACAAGAATGCCAGGAAGTATCTTTTAAAATTAACTGAGGGCGGGCTGCATAAAAGTCTTAAAAGAACATCTCTGTAATCGTAAGAATTTACTCAATCTTTTAAAAAGTCTATGCAATCCCCTTTTATAAATATAGCTTTGCTTTTGGAGGGAGGCGAAAAAAGAAGTTAAACCCGAATAATTCAGATTTTAAGCTCCCACTCACTTACCTTCCAACAAACCTCTAAAAACAACTTAACCTGGATATTTTGGAAATAAAGATGGAAACAACTATAGAGAAAACACTGACGCTTCAGCCTTTTCAAAAGCACAAACAGTCACAACATCTGTATGGTACTCATATTATTTAACTCCCTAACAGTAAATTCTTCTTTTAAAATAACCATCCAAGAAAATGATAATGACCACAAAATGGCATAATACTTTTAAGAGCAGACAGATCTTGACTTCACTTTTGTACAACATCACTTAGAGAAAGATACTTGACATTTTCCCAAGAAAATGAACACTGATATAAAAGAATCTTTTTAATTATTAACATAAATACTCATCACAGCTTTCAAACACTTGAAAAGAATTCCCTTGGTCCTGGCCCTAAGACACCAATAAGCAGTTTTAAGTTCTCTATGTTTCCATTATGATTTCTATGTACTTTTGATATTTCTTTTGTATTATGTCCAATAGAGTCTACCACACAGAGGTCTAAGTTATTTCTCAACAGATGGACTTTTTCTAAAAGGCAAATTATTCAATTTATTTCACTATTTCTATTTTACCAAAAACAGGTTGTCCAACAACTTACTATATGTTAGTCTTTAAATTCTTTTCCAATTCAATCATCCAGCACTTAATGCTGATCTCGTGTTCAACAAGATTCAAATCTGACATTTTGTGATTCCTCCCATGATGAAGTGGACTCCACTGTTGCCAGGGCCAGGCCAACCAAGGCAAAACATTTAAGACCTAGGACCATATATGAAGAAGAAACCCCATTTTCAAAAATGCCTGAAGAATTCACTAAATTGAACTGAAGAGCAATTCTTATTTTAAAACCAAGCAGCTGTTCCTGGTTGAGTGAGGAACAGTGCACTCTGCCATTTCTACCTACCAGGGTAACTCCCCACCAAAATCATAAGCTACATGGTAATGGCAAAATATAGAAATGTATTAGAATTAGAACAGGGTTGTTTTCAAACCTTAGAGAATTGTATATCATTCAGAAAAGCATCTTCAATTTCTCAGTGCTTTCCTATTCAAATCACAAAATGTAACTCTCACAAACTGCTGTGACTCCCAGCTGTTCATCTTATTCCATAAGCAAAAAGGCATCTTCGATACACCTACAAATATCTACCACTTATAGTTTTAGGCAATTTAATCTCTCTGAGCCTTCCTGTCTTTATCTGTGAAATGGGTATTAATAGAATTTACTTCATTCAATTTTCTAGAGTAAAATGAAACAATGTACACAAAGTGCACAGTGCCTAAAACAGGAGTGGGAAATACATAGTAGCTATTATTAATTACAAAGTAAAACTTGGCAACCTTCCTAGATGGTGGGAATAGGCAGAAAAGTGAAGTCAAATACTATAGAAGGTATGTGTTTTAAAAAGCTAAAAAGCCATTATTCTGTTTTAAGGCCACTTGGTACAAAGGGAGAGAGACAAAAATTATGGACTACTTAAATTTCTAGTGGGCAGCCAGATTTAAGAAACAATTTGCAAGTCTAATTACCAGTTCTACAAAAAGTATCTGGATCTGCCACCCAAGTGGCCCATCCCCATATGTATTGCTTACTTTACAATTACATTCCAATCACATTACCCAATAACTTTAAAAACAGGTTTAACAAATTTACGGTCCCACTATTTTGGCAAAACTATCCCCTAAAAGTCAGTTATCTCCAAATATGCTCTAAGAATCATCTGCATCAGAATCACCTTGTTAAAAACAAACTGGTAGAGTGGAGCTCAGAAATCTTAAGCACATTTGTTTTGAGAACAACTGCCCAAAAGATGTTTAGCCAAACATTCTATGTTAAATCCACCCAGAGTATAACTTAACCTCCACTTTCCTGCAAGATCTGCCACTAAAGCAAGCTCTGTTCTGCTGGTGTGCCTGAATTAATTAGGGAATTAAGGTAGAACAGGACGAATAAGTATCAAGAAATAAGGATGCACTTCAGAGGCGCAAATAACTACTAAGAACATCTTTCTTTCTTTTTTTTATCTTTCATTTTTAATCAGTGTGAAATTAACTCAGCCATAACAGAGAAGATGAACACATAATACACAAATTCTTTAATGGCCCCCCCACAGAAAAACTGATCTTAGGAAGATTAAACCTAGTTTCATCAGGAGCTTTGCTTTAAAACAGTACACTGTGAAGTATGGTCTTATTTACACATAAAAGGCTGAAAATTAACCTCATTAGAGACCCAACTCCAATAAAACATGCCTGGCATAATTTGTGTGTAACACATCTAGTTACCTAGTTCATGAAATTTATTTAATACTGTGATGTTACACAGATTCTTTACATTCAAACTAGACTTTTAATGTCCAACAACTCATCATTTCCAAAAAAAAATAAATCACTGCAGTCCAACAAGTGATGAACAGCTCACTCTGAATACTGTATATACTAGTACAGCAGTAGGTGTCCTAAAGCTGCCTGGGTCAGAAAGTGATCAGCACTTGTCTCAATGCTATTTCACTGTGGAAACCTTTTATCAACACCTTGGGGTATAAGCAGAATAATCATCAAAAAATATTAAAAGTGTTTTAAATAGGTACAACTCAACACAATCATTCAAGCATACTACTTGAGGGCCTAAATTCTCGACCTGGATGCTTAGTATAAGCTACTCATACCACTACTCACTGCTTCACCAGAATGGCTGTATATTTTTCCCACCAAAAGTAGGGCTATTGCACCAAACGTTTCATGATCTCTGTAACGAAAAAAAATCATTGTCTTGGTTTATATTTCCTTAAAAAACAAGTAAATCTACAACTTGTCTTAAGAACTTAGTGAAATCTGAAGATTTCTAAAGAAATCACCTCAATTCTTTTTAATGCAACCCACATACACACACAAAAAAGGCAGTATTTGTAAAAGATCAATTCTGAAATACAGCCAGCTACAACCTTTAATAAGCATGTACCACAAAATTAAAATGCACAAGGGTTTTTAAGCATAAGCATTTACTTCATGATCCCTTAATTCGTATCAGGTACCAAAAAAATGGAATCAGAAAGGTTTTTCAGAATTTCAAAGCAGCTTTATAACTTTAAAGATGTGGAGAACAGTAACAAACAGTTTAAATGATCCCTCTTGCAGGAAGAAACCACAGGTCCCAATAAATACGTCCCTTCAAGAATAGATTGAGAAGACTGAGAAACTACCATTTCAGAGGACTGGGCTGAAGGCTGGTTAAATTTTTCTAGGTTTGGAATTACTAAAGTTGGAAGTGTGTTTAAGGGATAGGCCTAGAAGTTTGCAGGCAGGCAAGAGATACTGTATCATTTCTACTGACCCAAAACAAGGCCCTTAGGGGACTACAGTTGTCCCTTCTGTTTGCTCTTGAGGGAAAAGGCCTATTTTTAAAACGTTATGGAAATGCATCCAAGGGGATGCAATCGGAAAAAACTCCAGAATGTGGAAAATTCTACCAAAAAAAGTCTATGGATTAACAAATCAACTGCAAGGAAATAAAAGTAATGGCAGGAGAACTAGATGAAAAATTAGGAAACTTCTCAACCAACTGCAATGTATAAACTTTACTTGAACACTAATTTGAACAAAACTTAGATGTTGATTTTGAGACACTGCACATGATGATGTAAAGGAATTGTTGCTATTAATTTCGGTGTGACAACAGTAGTACAATTAAATTTTTAAAGTTCTTATCTTTTTACAGATCTCTACTGAAATACTTACGGTAAAATTATATGTTTAGGATTTGCTTCAAAATAATCCATTGGAGGTGGGCATATGATGAAACACATTTGGCTAACAGCTGATAAATGTCGAAGCAAGGGACATTCATTTACCATAATATATAATACATGGATGTTCATTTACCATAAGAAAATTAAACAAATATTATGGTACAACCACTGATTATTCTGTCTAAAATAAGACAGTTTAGCAACCTGAAGGAAGGCTTATTATATAATGCTAAATGAAGAAACAAATGTACCTATGTCAAAATTTCAAAAGCGTAAGGTTAAGGAAGAAAAGAGAATAGGAAGACCAAACTGAATTTGTGAGTTAGTTGATTATCTACTTTTTCTACTAGTATTAGACTACTGTTATTAGACATTGCTAATGAATTCAGGAGTGGGCAGGTAATTTAAACTACCTAAGAGGGCTGCGTATAAAATAGTGGAGAGGCCTAGAATAAACTAGAGAATGCATACCTCAACTTAAAGGCATTCAAATAAATACTCCACTACATAAAATCCGTTTTTAACCAGATATTCAAATATCCTCATTTTTAGGGTGACCAAGTCATTTATTTGCCAAAGCAAGCTACTTTGAATAAGGAAAGGAGGAGGTAAGAATCAAACCAGGATGGTACAGGAAAACCAGAACACCTGGTCACCCTATTCACTTTATCTATATAAACTGAGGCATTAAGTTTGTTTGCTTATTTGTGTTTAAAGTGAACTGCCTAAACTCAAAATGAATTAGCCTCATACATACTAGAGACTGAAGCCCAGCGAGGCACAGAGATTTGCTCAAAGTCATGGTGTTAACTGAAGAGGCAGGTGCTAGAAGTCAGCACCTAAGTACCCTGACACTGTCCAGATCAATCTACTATTTAGTACCATTTTCTTCTCTAGGTTTTGGTTTTTTTTTAAATTACATGTGTCCTGCTCCTTTTTTCCACAAAGAGTCTCTTCAAAAATGTGTTCTTCAATCAAATAATTCTAAAAATAAGGCAAAAAATTAATACAATAACAGGAAGGTGAAGAATGTCCGACAACTGCTTACAAAAGCAGACTCTTGATCAACCCACATGTATATGAAATCCTGTACTCTAAGATCAAACACTTTTTCTACATGCTGGACAACCCTAAGACATTTCTGTACCGTGCATGATGTCAGAATAAAAAATTAATAAAAGCAATAACTGGACCCTTGGAAGACCGGAGAAAAGCACACATACATTGATGCACCTAGTAGCCTCCCAAATGTTAATTCTTTCCTGATTATCTCACTGAAGAGGCAAGAACCAAGACCTCAGAGCCTACTACATTCCCAGTAGACAGCTAAGGAAATGGGGAGTCTCCAGAGCAGCTTCTATGGCTATGAGCTGACAAAAGAATCTCTTTGGCTCCAACACCTATACACAACTTCTGTATTATCCCATATAGCTATTAACATCAAGATAAGCACTATATTTCAGAAATATGCAATTCTTTACTTACTGCTTAACAGGAAATCTGCCAGCCCAACTATCTTCCTAATATGAAATTAGAAAAAGCATAGGCTTTAGAATCAGATCAACCTACATTTGAGCCCTTACTTTGCCATTTACAAGCTAGCCAAATTGAAGGAACTTCAATTTCCTCCTATATAAATGAAAAATACCACCAGAGTTATGGAGATTAAAGCATGTGGTACAAAGCCTGGTACTTAACAGGCACTCAATAGGAAGCTCTTGCTTTAATTTTTATTTTATATTGGAGTACAGCTGATTTACAATATTGCATTAGTTTCAGGTGTACAGCAAAGTGATTTAGTTATACATATGTCTATTCTTTTTCATATTCTTTTCCCATATAAGAGGAAGCTCTTGTTATTTCTACCTAATGGTTTCATTCAATGGCCAATTCAAATAGGATACAAACTATTTTTATTTTATTTTTTATTTATTTATTTTTTGGCTGTGCCACCTTGCGGGGTCTTAGTTCCCCAACCAGGGATGGAACCTGGGTCCGGCCAGTGAGTACTGAGAGCTAACCACTGGACTGCCAGGGAATTCCTGATACAAACTATTTTTAAAGCAACTGATGACTACAGTCATGGTCTTGGTAAAGTCTGTAAAGAGTTATCTCCTGGATCATTGGTTAACCCCAAAACTGTGCATGAAAGTATGCAATCAACGTAAGCACAGATTACAAAATATACTGGCAGATCTATTTTTCCAAATTATATTAAATTATGGAAAAAAAGATACTCAACTAGTCAATCACTGGTCCAATAATAATTCCTTGAAGTGCTAAATTTAAAAAACACTGCTTTATTTCCTCACCACTTCCACAATGTGTGTGACTCCCATATAAGCTTCTAGAAGGCACAGACTGTGTCTCATACATATAATATTCAGAATAGCTAGGAGGGTGCCTTATACAGATGTGCTCAATAAATATTTGTTGAATGAAAAGTTGATATGGTTCCCTTAATGGCGTTTAAAAAAATACTTTAATGACAGGATCCCTTCACTTCAAAACATTAAATTGTAAAAGGCTCATAATAAGAATACCACCCACAACAAAAGCTGCTGTTTATAAGCACTGTAGGTCAAACAGACCAAAACTCAAAAAACGAATGGCTTTCCCTATGAAAGAAAATTTTAAAAAACAAAACACCAAGACAATGATCACCTCAAAACAGGTAAGCACTGTCCATTACATTTCCAGAAACAACTTACCTTTTTGCACCTTCCTTTTGCAGATTTGAAATCCAGATTCTCACACAATCACTGGCCTTCGCTTCTGTTTGATTCAATAGCACATACACTACTGAACATACACATTCTCTCTCTTGCTATTATTAAATACATCAGTACTGGTCTTATTCTGCTTTCTAATTCCGAAAACAAAAGTGCAATAAGTCCTAATCCAAAATTCTTTAAAAAAAAAAAAAAAAAAACTAATTAAAAAAATTTTTTTGAGGGCTTCCCGGGTGGCGCAGTGGTTGAGAGTCCGCCCGCCGATGCAGGGGACACGGGTTCGTGCCCCGGTCCGCCTGCGCGTCCGGAGCCTGTGCTCCGCAACGGGAGAGGCCACAACAGTGAGAGGCCCGCGTACCGGGAAAAAAAAAAAAATTTGAGATTTAACAAGGTTTGAAGTAACTGTAAAGGCTCCCATCGTCTCCCATACTTCAATTATGTATTTTAAATGGCTTTCTTCCCCAAATGAGAAGATTCTTGTATCTTGATGGGAGGGCAAGCAGTTACAAGGAAAACGTACTAAAATAAGCCATTTCTAAACAGGTGAAATACCATCAGAGTGTGTGCTGTTGCAGGAAACAGAAGGGAGAGCCGTGAATGGGAGTCTCTGCACTTCATATCTGCAAAAGAAGAGAATAAAAAGGTTAACTTAACTCTAGACTTAGAGTATCTTCATCTGTTTAAAGCAATGCCCATAAACAATTTAAATTAAAAAATGAAAATGTGCTAAAACAAGAGGTTTGTGGGTGAACTCTACCATTCAAACTGTATCTACAGTTTTAGAAGTCAGTATCTTAACACTTATACCACACCATCTTGATATTAAAGGTTTAAAAAAAATCCCATCTCTTCTTTAGACTTTTCTTAAAGTTATCATTAGCCAATTAGCCAAACGTGCTAGGGGAAATTAGTTCTAACCGTAAGAATAACAGTCGAAGAGCTCATTTTTAATAAATGTTCTTCCCTTTATAAGGACTGGCAGTTATCCTTTTGGGAACCCCAATGCACACACCCCTTTCTCCGACCTCATTAAAGTTAAAGGTTAATTTGAGAATAGCGCAATCTCCCCTACCCAGCACCGCGTTCTCTGCGAAAATCCTTCTGCGTTTTGCACTGACCCACCCGCCGCAGTGTGGGTGAGCCAGGGCCAGGTCACGGAAGGAGGTCGAGGAGCGGGGGGGGTGAGACCCGCGAGCCCGTCAAACACCCGCGCCCCCCCAACCCGGCGGCACACCTGCCTCGCAGGCGCCCACCTGGGGCAGGGACCGCCCTCTGACAGCCCCGCGCGCCTGCCCCACTCGGAGCGCGCGCTACGCGCCGCGCGGGACCCGAGGGAGGCGCAGGCGGCTGGGCGCCGGAGAGGCGGGAGCCCGGCGTGAAGGGGCCGCCCGGGCTCGCTCCCTCCCCGGGGACCGAGCGGGCCGGGGCGTGCTGGGGGCGGGCGCGGTACCTTTTGGACAGATCCATGAGGACCCCGGAGAAAAGCTTCTCCCCGAGGCGGAACGACACGACGAGCGCGTCCTCAATGATGTGGTCCAGCGTGACCCGCACCTCCGAACCGGGGATCAGTTGCGACACCGCTGAGTCCCCGCCCGCCGGCGGCACGAGCGCCGGGGCTGAGGGCTGGGGCAGCGGCAGCGGCGGTTCCTGGCGTTCCTCCGGAGCCGCGGGCTCCTCGGGCGGCGATGCAGGGGAAGGTGAAAGGCCAGGCCCTTCCTGTGGCGCGGCTGCCGCCGGCTCCACCACCCGGGCGGGCAGCTTCTCCTCAGGCTGCAGCTCCGGCCCCGCCGCCTCCGGGCTGCGGGCTAGCTCCCCCGGCGGCGGCGGCGGCGGCGGCGGCGGCGGGAACGGCGGCTCGTCGGCCTGAGGAGAGGACTGCTGCCCGTCGGCCTCGCCGTCCGGCACAGATGCTTCAGTGGCCGTGACCGGGAGGGGGTCAGTGCCGGCCTCGCTGCCGGGAATGGGCTCCATCTCCGGCTCGGCCTCGCCGGCGCCCCCCTCCCCGGGGGACGCTGCAGTCGCTGCCGCCTCTGCAGCCACAGCCGCCATTTTCTTCCTGGCTTCTCCCTCCTCCAACTCAAGCTACAGCGGCGGCGGCAGCGCTGCTTGGTTCCCTGGGCCTTCCCCTCCCTCCAGCTAACAGTTTTGTCCCGCCCTTACCCCGATGCTTGTTATTGGCACTGCGCCATTGGTTCTCTCCTACAGACCTCCCGCACTTGCAATATTCCATTGGCCAGGTGGGAACGTCTATCATCCAGTCAGTCCATCCCTGCCATACAGAGTAGGAACTTCTCATTGGCCGGACTAGTTGTCAAATGTCGAATCTTAGAGGAGGAGTGGGGGGCGGGCTCAAAGGGGGCGGGGGGAAGTCAAAAAGCTGAGCCTTATACTTATTGCCTCTTTCTATTGGATGGAAGAGAAAATATAGTCTTATGGTTGGCCTATGCTCCTGCCCATTATCAGCCAGGGTTTCAGAGGTGGGATAATGGAGGGAATCACGTGGCGTGCCTGTTCTTTCAAAGGCTACGGAGGGGAGGAGTAACGAGATAATGAGGGAGGGGAACCGCTTCCCAAGAATCTCTGCGCAGAGGTCCTTAGAATAAATGTTATTTCTAGGCGCGGACCTGCTTGCAGCCGCGTGTGGACACGACAGGCTTCTTTGGGAAGGACAACTAAAGTTTGAAGATAATTCTACAAACAGTTTTTGAGCTCCTCCTATGCTATGTGTTGGGGATAGAATGATGTGCAACACGTTCTCCATAACCTCATGGCAGCCACTTCAGCTCCCACACAAGGGGTGTTTCCTTGAGTTCTCTCCACTTTCTAGGAACAATGCACCTACTTATTTCAAAGTAGGAAAATGCTAATGAAAACAGGAAGGATACCATGCACACTGGATTAAGCTGATGAATGTTCCAGAGAGCAGTACAGAGGCATTGCTAAACTTCCACGGGAACACTAATTTTCAACCCAAATTCACTGGAAAGTGGTCGCACCTGGTTACTTGCTTCAGCCTTTATCTTTCCTTGCCGCTCGTATGCCACAGGTGCAAAAAGCCTCTCCAGCGTCCTAATGCCTCTACTTCTCTATTCTCACTTTAAGTTTCTTAATTTGTTTTGTCTGGAAGAATCTACTGAACCTATTTCTTTCAAAAGGCTCAGAGTGAGCCTTTTCTCCAGAAGAGATTGTAAGCACTGAGAATGCCTGCAGGAGCGAGGAGAGAAAAGTTGCCAACATGAGGGGGAGTAAAAAATGAATTTTTTTTTTTTTCGGTACGCGGGCCTCTCACTGTTGTGGCCTCTCCCGTTGCGGAGCACAGGCTCCGGACGCGCAGGCTCAGCGGCCATGGCTCACGGGCCCAGCCGCTCCGCGGCATGTGGGATCCTCCCGGACCGGGGCACGAACCCGTGCCCCCTTCATTGGCAGGCGGACTCTCAACCACTGCGCCACCAGGGAAGCCCAAAAAATGAAATTCTAAAGACTAATTACAGCCAACATTTATTGGGCACCCCCTATGTGCCAAGCACTAGTACAAACATTTAGTATAACACCTCATTTAATCCTTAACAATACTCCTATAAGGCACGTACTGTTATTATACCCGTCTTATAAATAAAGAAATTGAGGCACAAAAAGGGTGCTCAAGGTCACTCAGCTAGTAAATTGCATAGTCAGAATTCCAGTTTTGGTTTTTTTTGGGGGGGGAGATAAATTAGGAGATTGGGATTAACAGATACACACTAGTATATATAAAATAGATAAACAGCAAGGACCTACTGTATAGCACAGGGAACTATACTCAATATCTTGTAATAACCTATAATGGAAAAGAATCTGAAAAAGAATATATCTCTATATATATATCTGAATCACTTTGCTATACACCTATAACTAACACATTATAAATCAACTATACTTCAATTAAATAAAATAGCAAAAAGAAAAAAAATTCCAGTTTTACATTGAAAGGACTGAAAATGGGAAAGAGTAAATATCACCATATGCTCTATTTCAAGCCCTGGGGCTCTTGGGAAAGGCACGTAGGAAACCCCAGTCAGGGCAGGATCAGCATCTGCAAAGTAACAGAAGGAAATAAATTTACTGAGTGTCCACTCTGTACCACAGATTTTCCCATAAGCTCTCATTTAAAATCCTGTGAGTTCAGTCTTCTCCCTCTTTTACAGGTGAGGAAACTGATCCTTAGCCAGGTTAAAGGTCTTCTTAGCAGTCACACAGATAGCTAGTAGCAGATCCTATAGAACCCAGGTCTTTCCAAGTGCATGATTGTTTCACTCATTCACTGAACAAATAATTTATCCCCTGCAGGCTAGATGCCTGCAGAAAACAGGCATGGATCCCACCTTACAGAGTTTTCGCCATGATCAATTTTCTATATTTCAACATAATCAATTAATTAAACATAACACATAGTCCTATGAAACCTGTAGACCCACACTGAGTTCCCACATTGTATAGTATCCCACATGGAGAAAAATACAGTTCAGGTCCTATGACCTGATTACCTCTTGCAGTAATTCATTGCAAGACGCTGCAGTAAATCATTTAAATTAAGGATTTATAGCAGATGGTGGCATATCAAGTCACCCTTCTAAATCACCATTTTCAGCCTGCAACTCAAGATCCTCTACTGGCTCCCTATGTTCACATCAAGTGTATCCTCTTCTGCTTGTCATTCAAGGCCCTCTCTGTTCCTACTTTATCTTTCAAGGTCTGTTCTCTACTATTCAAGCTTTCTAATCCTGGGAAGATCTTTCATCGATTTATTCCACAGATAAATATTCAAGGCCTACTATATGTCAGTTACTGGGCTAGGCAGTCAGAAGCCATGCAGAAAGAACATGAAAGCCTCCTCGGAGTTATTTTTCTAGTTAGGGAGCTAGAAAATAAGCAGTGAATAAATAACATTCACAGATTATGAGCAATGTCATAAAAGAAACCAACAGGGTGAGGTGTTAGGGAATAGCTGGGGGAGGGGCAGAGTGTCTCGTTTAGATAAGGTGGTCAGAAAAGACCTCTCTGAAGACAAGACATTTTAACTAAAATTCAAAGGATAAGAAGGAGCCAGCTATTGACATTGCTGAATGAACACTTGGGTCAAAAGGAGCAGCAATTGCTAAAGTCCTGTGGCAAAAGAGGGCTTGGCTTACTCCAGAAACAGGAAGAGACCAACGTGGTTGAAGAGGAATAAGCAAGAAGATAAGTAGCTGAGATAATGTTGGAAAGGAAGGCAGGAGTCAAATCATATTTTATATACTGCAAATACACAAATGAGATTCTGCCCTCGGGGGGTTCCAAATATACTGGGACCCCAGCTTTTACATGTGCTGTTGTATCCTAGTCTCCCCTGCCTTCTGTCTCCTCCTGGCATAGGATCAGCATAGAAGAGGCCCTTGGTATTTGTGGAATGGATAGCCACATGGTATTTGGTGCTGAATGGATAGAGGTTTTCATGAATGGTTGGAAGGTTGGATGATGTCTTAGTCCATTCATACTGCTAGAACAAAATGCCACAGACTGAGTGGCTTATAAACAACAGAAATTTATTTCTTACAGCTCTGAAGCCTGGAAGTACAGGATCAGGGTGCCAGCACAGTCAGGTGAGGGCCCTCTTCCAGGCTGAAGAATTCTTGTTGTATGCTCATGGCAGAAGGAGGCAAGGGCACTCTCTTGGACCTCTTTTATAAGTGCATTAGTCTCTTTCATAAAGGCCCTGTCCTCATGACCTAACCACCTCCCAAAAGCCCCACCTCCTAATAACCACCTGGATGGTGAAGATTTCAGCAAATGAATTTTGGAGGGACACAAACATTCAGACTGTAACAGATGAATAGTTGGTTGATTGGACAAATCGTTGAATAGATGGATGGATGGGTGGATGGAGGGGTGGATAGATGAATGGCAGGGATAAGGAATCCAGCTGACTACCCAAGTGCATCCTCACTGTCACAAGCCGACTCTGATCTCTCAGCTCTGTGGGTACTACAGTTTGGTGGCTAAAAACTCAGAAAGTGGAACAAATGAACCTGTATGTGACTCCTCAGTTGGCCTTTCACTAGCGTATGATCTGGGCATAATCTTAGGCAAGTTGCTTAACTTCATTTATAAAATGTCTTAATAATAACTACCTTCCGGGACTTCCCTGGTGGCACAGTAGTTAAGAGTCCGCCTGCCAATGCAGGGGACACAGGTTCAAGCCCTGGTCCGGGAAGATCCCACATGCCACGGAGCAAGTAAGCCTGTGTGCAACAACTACTGAGCCTGCGCTCTAGAGCCCGTGAGCCACAACTATTGAGCCCACGTGCCACAACTACCGAAGCCCGCATGCCTAGAGCCTGTGCTCCGCAACAAGAGAAGCCACCACAATGAGAAGCCCGCGCACCGCAACGAAGAGTAGCCCCCGCTCACTGCAACTAGAGAAAGCCTGTGCGCAGCAACGAAGGCCCAACGCAGCCAAAAATAAATAAATAAATTTTAAAATAATAATAATAACTACCTTCCTATAGGGCTTGTTTTTTAATTATGTAACATATATGAAGTGTTTAATATAGAACCAAAATCATAGTGAGCATAGCTTAATAACTGTTAGCATCTAGATCTAGAAATGCAGAATTAGGACTTCCCTGGTGGTCCAGTGGTTAAGACCTGGTGCTTCCCCTGTGGGGCATGGGTTCAATCTCTGGTCTGGAAACTAAGATCCCACATGCTGTGCAGCGCAGCCAAAAAAAAAAAAGAAACGCAGAATTATCATTGCATCTGGGGCTGATCATACTCCAGGGGCTCTGACTCCCAATAACCAAACTTGTGAGAGACTAAGTAAAAACCCAGACACTGGGGTGACATGAAGAGGGATAAATGGCTACTTATGGCTTAGTAGTTTTTGTTTTTGTTTGCTGGGCCTGGCCTCTCAGGAAATCAAATTACCGACAGACAAAGCATGGGTAGTGGAGACTCAGGACAAAAGGAACTAACTGACAGCACGTGGCTGAGAAGCCACAGTGCCGAATAAATTGCTCCTCCTGTTCTAGGCCTATTTTTGTCCAAGTAACCAATATTTCTCGTCTAAAATCAGATTGCCCACTTCCAGACCAAGATTGTGATGGATAACTACTGACAGACATGTCAATCACTGGCTCTCTTTCCATGTGTCTCAGCAGTTCTCAACGTATTGAGGGATCTCTCTGAGAATCTGCTAAAAAGCTATGATTTACATACTGTGTGATCACATTTCTATAAAATACAAAAAGAAGCAAAACAAATTTATGCTGTTAGAAGTAAAGATAGAGGTTATTCTTGGCAGGGGGAGAGGGCAGTACAGGAAGTGACTAAAAGGGAGTATGAGTGGAGTTTTCTGGGATTCTGATAATTTTCTGTTTTTCATCTACTCACTAGTTATACAGGAAGGTTCAGCTTATAAAAATTCATCAAGCTGTGCACATATGTGCTTTTCTGTGTATAGATTTGTTCGTTATCTTTTACTGCTAAGTGTCTTAAACAACATATATTTATTTTATAGTGTCTGGGGGCAGAAATCCAGGCATGGCTTAGCTGGTCCTCTATTTAGGGTCTCTCTCCAGGCTATTATCAAGATGCCAGCAGGGGCTGCAGTCTCTTCTGAAAGTTTGACTAGGGAAGGGCCCACTTCTAAGCTCATTCATATGATCTTGGCAGGGTTCAGTTCCTCAGTGGCTGTGCTCAGCTTGCCAAGTGGCCCTCTCCATAGAACAGTTTGTGATTTACAGCTCGCTTCATCAGAGCAAGCATATGAGAAGAGCCAGAGAGAAATGATGCAAGGAAGAGAGAAGTCACAGTCTTTTATAGTCTAATCTCAGAAGAGGCATCCTGTCACTTGTGCTGTATTATGTTCAGAAGCAAATCACTAGATCCAGCCCAAACACAAGGGGAGAAGATCATACAGTGGCATGAATACCAAAAGGCAGGGATCATTGGGAGCTGAGGGTCACATCCTTTAAAGTTTTTAAAACATGAAAAGGATTCCAGATGTTTCCCCAAACCTCCCCCCACCCCAACATACTCATCCACAGATGCTGCTAAAGCCTCTTGTTCAATGTGGATGCTTTCCACTCCACACTATCTGCTCCCTCGTAACAGATCCTCACTTCAAACTAGCAGGTGGAAGAGGCCATCGTATTACAAAAGTAAATCCCAGTATTGAGGACAATCCCTGTAAGGAGAGCCATCATTGACCCAACCATTATTGAGCACCTACTATGTGTCAGGCTGAGACAGCAGCCAGATGAGCCTGGGCGGGGATCAAGCACATCAAAGGTGGGCACTGTCCTCAGACATCTTCCTCCAAGGTCTCGGGTATCCTTTCACATGCTCCCCTCCCCTCTCCGTATATTCTCAACAGCTGCCATGTCAACGTAGTTCCTTAAAAATGGACCCCAAGGGAGGGAGTAGTTTTAGGCTGATCATCTCAGTTTGTCTGGGACTGAAGGGTTTCCTGGGACACAATGTTCAGTGTTAAAAGTGGGACAGTCCTAGGCAAACCCTAATGATTGGTCAGGGTTCATGCTTCATGTCCTGCAGAAATGAACACTGATCTTTGCAACAACCCAGCAAGAAAGGGAGCCTCAGAGAGGTTAAAGAAAGCTTCCAAAGCTAAAGACTGGGCCCCTCAGACTCCAAAGAATGTGCTCTCAGCAACTTTGATCTTTTGGCTGTTTCTTTGTATTTCCTTAGCCATCCCCTGGAACAGGAACCTTGGGTAAATGGCATATCTGTGTGCATTTTTGTGTCTAGCCTTGTAGTTCCAAGCCCACAGGTTAAATCTGACCTTAAAAATAAAAGTAGAAAATTTGAAAAAACAAAAACAAAACCTGACCTTAGATTCTAAACACCCCTGATTGTACACACCCCATCAAAAAATTCTAAGAACTTGTATTTACTTGACATTCCTCTAGGTTGGGTTCTGCCATCATTTCAAATGTGATAGCTATTATTAGATTTTTAGACACTTGTAAAGTAAGGACTTTATTGTATAGCTTCCTTAGCACAGTGCTGAGCCAAGTAATATCTAATATTTATCAAGTGCTTACTTCACATCAGGCCTTAGATCAATTAAGCCTTTTATATCCCTATGAGGTACATCGTATAATTATCACCATTACAGATTAGAAAACTGAGGCACAGAGAGGTTAAGTAAGTTGCCCAAGGTCACACAGCTAGTAAGTATAGGTACCAAAGAGTAATATCTATTTGCTCATTGATTATAAAGAGTTCCCTGTGTTTTTTTCTGGAAAGACTATCATTTGTTCTGACAGACTTAAGTGAAGCTTTCTGAAAAGTGGGTGGAAATCTCAGCTAAAGAGGTACATGTGATATGCCATCCATTCTTGAAAACCATGAACCCATGATCATTTTGATAGAATTGCTTCTGTGTCATCACAGTTTCTCTCTGTCTTGGTTTCCTCATCTCTACATCAAATGATAATACTCATCTCTACCTCAAAAAAACTGGACCAGGTCTAAGAAGCAGCAACTATTCTTATTATCCCTCCCAAAGGTCTGGAGGCCTGGGCGGGAGCATGGAGGTCATTTGTGTTCGTCCAGTGCAAATTCTGAGCCAGAAGCTGCAGGCCAGGCCCTGGTCTTAGCATTTAGTTCATGGCTATTCACTTCCACGCAGCTATTTCAGTGTTTACCCCAAGTAATTTCTCTCACTACGCAGTTGCTACATATGCAAATAAAAAATGAACTGAATATTCAGTTCTAAGTAGCTCTGGTTCATTTTTATACCAAATTCCTACTCTGTTTTATTTGTATTTGTTTGTTTTTAAAAGAGCAGAGATTTTTTAGGAAGGAATGTATGTACAGCTATACATAGAAAAAAAACCCTTGTGATGTCTGCCTTGCGCATCATTTGCACCTCTCCTACAGAGCACAGTGCCTGGAGTACAGTAGGCCTTCAAAAATATTTGTAGAATTCATAAACAAATGACTAAATGAATGGTTATTTCTAGGAAGTAGGATCACTGTGGGGTTCTTTTTCTTTTTGCCCATCTACATGTCCCAGTTATCCTAATTTTCTCATTTTTCTGCAATGAACATGTATTTCTTACAGAAAATGTTTAAAATCTTACTTCAGCAAATAAATACACAAATAAGTGAATAAAATGGAGCCTGGGTAGCCTTGTAATAGGAAGATTCCAAACATGGGCTGCCTGGACAGGGTGAGCATGACTCCGTTGCCTGGGATCTGACGGGAGAGGGAACAGGAGTCCCCATCCTAGAACGCAGAGGCTCCACCAGCCTGCCCTTTCCGTTTTCCTTTGGCCCACAAAACATCGTTTTTTTGCTCTCGTGTGTTTACTGGGTGAAAGCGGGAAGCAAGTCCCAAAAGTGTTTTTCAAGGATTGTAAATGATTCATAGGGAGCTCACAGACCTTGGCTGTCTTCGCGTTGCTGCGTTGGAGGTGGTGCCGCTCCCACGCCCTACCCCACCCCCCGCAACAGTCCCTGAACCCTCAGAGGCGACCCTCTTCTGTAAGTGTTGGCCCCCGTATCCAAATCCGAATTCCTTCCAGACTCAGCCCACTCCACCCAGGTCTGTGGATGCTGACGAAGAAGGGAACAGACAAGCCAATTTAGTTGTCATCCTCTCTTTGTTCCCTTGACCTTGAGGCACTTAACTCAGCAGAGCTAGCAGTGGGGGGAGCCCGGCAGAGTCCGAGAACGAAAGACTAGAAACCTTGAAGGGCTCTTGGAGCACGCGCTCCTTCTCTCTCCTTTGGTCACCATAGTGACTTCTCTCTGAAGCCTCAACACTATGGTTTCTGCTGGATATTCATTCATAATAAGGCCACCTCTGCGTTTTCCGCACACTGCGGAACAGGCACCAAGTGCATTCGCAGTCACGTGGCTGACGCACTGGGCCTTTAAACTGCGGGGGTGGGGGGGGTCAGGGCGTGGCGGGGGGGGGAGAGGAGAGTAGGGGGGTGGCGCATGGCGGGGAGGCGGTCCTCTGACGTGCAGAGGGAAGGTTCAGAACTGGGGAGGGGTTCAGACCCCTTGTGGTTCTGTCCCCTCGGTTTACAGAGGAGAAAGGACTTGTCCAAGGTTTCTCAGCCCTTCGAGAGACAGCCCCGACTGAAATATGACAGCCCTGACTCCTGGCCAACTGCTCACTGCACTCCATCATCAGGGGTGCGCCTAGGGCCCATGTTCTCACCCCAGATTTTCTAACTTCTTGGCCTTTTGTGCCAAGCACTGGGCATACTTTCTGGGACTGTTACTAAACGTTATCGAATTTATGGTAATCAGATCGTGATGAGCCCCTAGTGGAAGGCTAGAACTAGAGTTCCTGTAGTGAGACAAAACACTTCCATTTCCAGTACAGATTTGCAAGTAAATTAGCTCATTTAATCCCTAAAATTACCCTGCAAAGTGACTGTCATTATTCCTTTTTAAATTGAGAAACCTGCGGCTTCAGAGAGTGTTTGAATGGGTAAACTTGGAGTCAAGTGGTGAATTTGAATGCTAACTCTGCAATTTACTAATGATAAAGGATGGCACAATAGCTCATTAGTACAGGCAATGACTTCAGATTCACTGAGATCAAGTACTGCCATTTCCGAGCTGTGTGACTTTGGGCAGGTTACTTAACTTCTCTGAGCCTCTATTTCTCCATCTGTAAAAACATGATAATAGAACCTACTTCATAAGTCATTGTGAGGATTAAATAAAGTAATGAATGTAAATCACTTAGCATTGTGCCTGAGCGTTAATAAGTGGTTTCTGTTATTCCAAAATTAGAAAGTACTCTCTCCTGCTAGAACTTCTGGTCACACACAAAAAGAGAAAATCTACACCCCTCTTCCAGGTTCACCCAGAGCCCAAAGCCTTTCCTTTGTGTCAGCCAAGGAACAGAGCTTTTGAAAAATTGACATTCCAAAGAGAGGAAGGTGAATTTGAAAGATGCTTTTCACAGCTTGATTTCACATTTTTAAAAGATTCAGACAAGGGAAGAGTGGAAATCTGTATCTCTCTATAGCCTTGCTGCTAATACCTCCAGAGTTATGCTGCCCAACACGGTGGCCGCCAGCCTCGTGTGGTTACTGGAAACATGAAATGTACCTGGTCCAAATTGAGATGTGATGTAAATATAAAACACGTACTGCATCTTAAAGACTTGGTAGGAGAAAAATATTATAAAATATCCCATTGGAAACAACAAGGTCCTATTGTATAGCACAGAGAACTATACTCAACACCCCATGATAAACCATAATGGAAAAGAATATATAAAAAAAGAATGTATATATATATGTATAACTGAATCACTTTGCTGTACAGCAGTAATTAACACAACACTGTAAATCAACTATACTTCAATAAAAATAAACAATTAAATTTTAAAAATAAATATCCCATTGATAATTTTTATACTGATTTCCCATTGGAATGATTTTTTTTTTTGGCTGCACCATGTGGCATATGGGATCTTAGTTCCCAGACCAGGGCTCGAACCCATGCCCCCTGCAGTGGAAGCACGGAGTCTTAACCACTGGACTGCCAGGGAAGTCCCTGGAATGATATTTTAAATAAAATACATTGGGACTTCCCTGGTGGCACAGTGGTTAAGAATCTGCCTGCTAATTCAGGGGACACGAGTTCGAGCCCTGGTCCGGGAAGATCCCACATGCCACGGAGCAAGTAAGCCCCTACGCCACAACTACTGAGCCTGTGCTCTAGAGCCCACGAGTCACAACTACTGAGCCCGCGTGCCACGACTACGGAAGCCCGTGCGCCTAGAGCCCGTGCTCCGGGACAAGAGAAGCCACCGCAGTGAGAAGCCCACGCACCGCAACGAAGAGTAACCCCTGCTCACTGCAACTAGAGAAAGCCCGCGCACAGCAACAAAGACGCAACGCAGCCAAAAATAAATAAATAAATTTTAAAATAATAATAATAACTACCTTCCTCTAGGGCTTGTTTTTTAAGTTATGTAACATATATGAAATGCTTATCATAGAACCAAAATCATAGTGAACATAGCTCAGTTATTGTTAGCACCTAGATCTAGAAATGCAGAATTAGGACTTTCCTGGTGGTCCAGTGGTTAAGACCCAGTGCTTCCACTGTGGGGCACGGAGCAGCAATGAAAACCCAATGCAGCCATAAATAAATAAATAAATAAATTTTAAAAATAAAATAAAATATATTATTAGAGTTAATCTTACCCATTTCTTTTTTTTTTTTAAGATTTTTTGATGTGGACCATTTTTAAAGTCTTTATTGAATTAGTTACAATATTGCTTCTGTTTTATGTTTTGGTATTTTGGGCCCCGAGGCATGTGGGATCTTAGCTCCACGACCAGGGATTTGAACCCACACCCACTGCATTGGAAGGTGAAGTCTTAACCACTGGACTGCCAGGGAAGTCCCCTACCCATTTCTTTCGATGTTTTTAATATAGCTACCAGAAAATTTTCAGTTATATATGTGGCTCACACTGTGTTTCTCTAAGGCTGAGCTAGTATAGAAAACTCTAATTCCAGCTCAGCTGACCTACGTAGGACACCTCCTCACATTTCTCTCGTTTAATTATCACAACAACATTATCTGGAAAGTATCCTTATCTACATTTTACTGGTGGAGGACAAGCTTAAGGATGCCAACCCTTCATTTTGCCAGTAAGGTCACCAAATCACTATTATTATGTACTATCATCATTTCATAAAGAAAAGACTTCTTTAGTAAGAATAAAATTGAAAATTTCAACGATGTAAAACAGTACATTGACACCCGCAACTGTCTCCCATTAAAAAAAAAAAAGCGGCGCCATTCTTTAAGAGCTTATTATTTTGCAGGCACTGGGATAATATATGCTTTATCTTACTCAGTTCTGTAAAATCTATGAGGTCAGTACTATTATCACCCTTTAACAGATGAGGAGACTGAGGCTCTGAGAGCCATCTGGCTTATAAACTGGGGCTGTAGGATTGTAAGAAGATAGGTTACAGGGTCCCTGGAGAAAGAGAACCGGGGATGGCTTTCTTGACGTAAGAGAAGCCATTTTGGCCTAAGCCATTTTGTAATCTAAGCCTGGCCACAATGCTTGCCCTTGAACAGGTCTCAGTAATCAATGATCTTCAAGAACAAAGGAATGCAGGAGCAGAGAAAAGGCAGTCAAACAACAGTGCAGTGATAAAGCAAAGTCCTAGTTCCTCCTCAAGGGATATACATAACAATATATCTTTGAGTTCTTCATGAACTAAGGCCTCCACCCAGGTGGGGAATGGAATGATGATGTTGACCCTCCTGACTTCAGTCAACTAAAGCTTAGACTCTGTGACCTTGGCCCCAATTCTATGGTGAATCCTGCTTTGCTCAAGCCCCTTCATGAATATGCATGTACACTTAGCTTAAAAATTCCCCAGTTTTGCTGTTGGGGAGACACTGTTTTGGGAAAGATCCCCAGTGATCTCCTTACTTCCTGCAAATAATAATAAATCCTCCCTTCTCCCCATCTTTGGCTTGGTGTGTCTTTGGTTCAACACCCACCAAGAGGCGAACCCATTTTTCAAGTAACAGGATTTGAACTGTCAAATGACAAAAATAATACAATTTCATAATGAGTATCATGTCCGTTACTTAAGGGAAAACAGCCCATGGATTGGGGGAGTACAGTGCCTCACAAGCAGTGGAACCCTCCTGAGGGATTCTGGGGAAAAGCGAGTTTTACAGAGCATTAGATGAGGCAATGCAGAAACAGGGCATGATTGGCTAGGAGGTCAGGGATTCGGCCAGCAGGTCCTGTTTTCTAGGATAAGGTGAACTAGCTTTAGCTGAGTCGGGGGACTGTTATTGGTGTAGTTAGGTTTCCTAGACAATGAGGTGTTTCCAGTCCATGTGGGCTGACTTAGGTTTAGATATGTAACTTGGGCCAGGCCACTGGGCATCCTCCATTTTGTGGGTACCGATATAGGAATGTCCTTTATCAATTCCCCACTTTTGATCAATACTCTCAGTTGTACTAGAGTATTGATCAAAATTTAAGGTGTTAACTCAGCTCTGAGCTACTGCTTTTTGTGAATGCTGGGGTCAGGTTGGATGTCTGACTGGAATTCATGCCATTTTTGGCGTTCTAGGCAAAGGGAGATCATTTGTCTGGTCCCCAGCAGCTGCATGCATGCATTTATAGCCTTTGAGAGAACATAGCACACAGGGAGACTATCAGAATGATTATAAGCAGGATGGTACCCAACATTTGGAGGGCACTCTGACTCTGAGGCCAAGGTGCCATGACCCAAACCAACTCAGATCAGAAAGATCAAAGAAAGACCCTGTTGAAGGAGTCACCTTCTTAAACCAAATGTCTTGCTCAGTGATATGTAGCTGAGTCTCAACTTCCTCAGAATATTAATCCAAGTGCAGAAAGTGGTGTTGGGCACAGCACAGATACCTCCTCGCTCATCTAAAAGATAATCAAGGGCTATCCTATTAACAACAATTTTGGCCAGGGAGTCCAGGGATTTTTGTTGGACAGCTATTGCTTTAGCAGCAGATTCTGTGATGGCTTTGGGAGTTAAGGAAAGATTCCTGATCATAGCCTCCTTTGCACTTACTTCAAGCCAGAGGAGGAGGGATCTGCTAAAGGAAGGGAATTCTGAATCATGAATGCCTCCTGGTAATTCCTGTTTGGTTCGATAATGCAAATTGAGGGGAGTTACAAATGTTCAAATGGTACCTTTGGGGGTGGAGTTATTCCCCCGGAAACTTGGATGGTTTTACCAGGATTATAAATTTGACAGGTTAAGCACCGATTAAAAACTACAGTTGCAGCCTTATGGCATAATTTGGACTTTTTTTTTTCCCCAGTAAATTAGTTCTTTATTCTAATCAGAAAGGTCTGAATTTTATTTACCTGTTGCGTTATTAAAAGAAGACTTTTTAACAGTCAAAAAATAAATATCATAAATTCAATTTTAACTTTATAGGCACTTTCAAGCTCATCATTCCATTTACAGTATCATATCAAAGCTACATTTAAAAACTTTAGAGGGACTTCCCTGGTGGTCCAGGGGATAAGACTCTGCACTCCAATGCAGGCAGCCTGGGTTCGATCCCTGGTCAGGGAACTAGATCCTACCTGCTGCAACTGAAAGATCCTGCACGCTGCAACTAAGACCCAGTGCAGCCAAATAAATAAATATTAAAAAAAAAAAAAAAAAACTTTAGAAAAGTTTTCCTTGTAGAAAAAGAAATAGGTAAATTCTTTTAAAAACACTTATTCTTTCTCTTAAAAGAAGTGAAGTAGACATGCCAAGTGATTAAACTCCTTAGGGGATGAAGTAAAATAAAAAAGCAAGTTCAGGCACTCAGAACTATTTAAAGTTTAAAAGTCTGCTGCTGTTTGGTACTTTCCTCACTCCTTCCCCCAAATGAAAGAAACGTGCTGATACCTTGTAAAAGCTTTTTTCTGTTCCCATGGTGTGTCATGGAACATAAGGTATGGAGAAGCGGTACCCTGAGAGATTATGGGAGAACCAAGTGGCCATCCTGACTCTCCCAGGGATTGGAGGTCTTACTTACATAAGGCCCTTTGATTTCCAGTATTGGTGTTCCCCAGGAGGCGAAGAAGTGTGTTGTAAAATGATAACCTATTATGTTAGAGGTTGAGTTAGAATATTAATGGACCTTTAAACCACACAGTAAATTTCATCCATCTCTGTGGACGCAGTGGCTTTGGCATGAAAATATGCCCATGCCTTTCTCTGGTATTCGGGCTCAGTTCTTTTAGTGTGAGCCTTGATCTTCATGAGAGCAAGTTTAGAAGGGAGGAGAATGGCAGAGAGAAGTACTTCTACTTATACCCTCTTTTGAATAGGAGTGCCGCTTGAAGTTGGAAAACCTCTTTGTTTCCATAACATTCCAAAGCCATGTTCCACACCAAAGGCACAGCAGCTATCAGTGTAAATGTTAACTGATTTTTCTCGAGCGATCACGCATGCTCTACTGGCCAAGGCAAATAATTCTGCCTGTTGTGCTGAATTACCTTGTGGGAAAGGTCTGTGTTCAATGAACTCATATTGAGTAGGGACTCACCAGCTTGATATTTTCCCTGTTTATTTTCAGTATAAGACCCATCCACACAGACAATTAAATCTAGGTTATGTAGGTCTATGTCCTTTAGATCTGGACGTGGGGTAACTAATTGGAAAGTGACAGTCTCACAGACATGTTCTTCTTCCACATCTGATAAGGGAAGTAAGGCAGGAGGATTAAGAACGTTGCACCAAAAATAAAAAATAAACAAAAATTAAAATTAAAAAAAGGGAATTCCCTTTGGGAGATTGGGATTGACATATATACACTAATATGTATAAAATAGATAACTAATAAGAACCTGCTGTATAAAAAAATAAATAAAAATAAAATTCAAAAAAGAAAAAAAAGGGAATTCCCTAGTGGTCCAGTGGTTAGGACTCCGTGCTTCCACTGCAGGGGGGAACAGGTTTGATCCCTGGTCGGGGAACTAAGATCCCTCATGCCTCACGGTAAGGCCAAAAAATTTAAAAAAAATTTTTTTAAATTAATTAATTAAAAAAAAAAACGTCGCAGAGTTTAAGGTGTATGTTAGATGGACACAAAAGCAGGAGTCCAGGACTTCCCTGGTGGCATAGTGGTTAAGAATCCACCTGCCAACCTAAGGAGACAAAAGACTTGTATGCAGAAAACTATAAGACACTGATGAAAGAAATTAAAGATGATACAAATAGGTGGAGAAATATACCATGTTCTTGGATTGGAAGAATCAACATTGTGAAAATGACTCTACTACCCAAAGCAATCTACAGATTCAATGCAATCCCTATCAAACTACCACTAGCATTTTTCACAGAACTAGAACAAAAAATTTCACAATTTGTATGGAAACACAAAAGACCCCAAATAGCAAAAGCAATCTTGAGAA
>NC_041221.1:154109016-154117257 GCF_002837175.3 Physeter macrocephalus
GTACTCCAATAAAGATGGTAAAAAAAAAAAAAAGAATCCACCTGCCAATGCAGGGGACACGGGGTCGAGCCCTGGTCCGGGAAGATCCCACATACCGTGGAGCAACGAAGCCCGCGAGCCACAACTACTGAGCCTGCGCTCTAGAGCCCGTGCTCCGCAACAAGAGAAGCCACCGCAACGAGAAGCCCGTGCACTGCAACAAAGAGTAGCACCCACTCGCTGCAACTAGAGAAAGCCCGCACACAGCGACGAAGACCCAACACAGCCAAAAATAAATAAATACATACATAATTACAAACTAAGCAGTTTAAAATATTAAAAAAAAAAAAAAAAGTAGGAGTCCAGGGACTTCCCTGGTGGCCCAGTGGTTAAGACTTCACCTTTCAGTGGAGGGGTTGTGGGTTTGATCCCTGGTCGGGGAGCTAATATAAGTGAGCAGGACCCTATGGGGGCTTCCCGGGACGGTGCTTCCCCACATCCCCTGCTTCAGCCCTGTTCTGAAGTACCTAGGTAATAGTATTTGATGCACATTTCCTGAGTTATTTTGCAGATGTGAACCACTCCCCCCCACCAAATGGAAGAACTACTTGATGACCATGAGCACATAGCTCAAGGCCTCCTGGAGCCTAAGGACTGATAATGTTAACCCCTGTGACACCACCCTGCTGCCTCACCACCAGCCAATCAGGGAACTGAGTACAAGCTGCTCATGTACCCTGCGACCCACCCCCTCTCCTGGCCTTTAAAAATGCTTTGCCAAAACCCTTCGGGAAGCTCAAGGCTTTTCAGGGCGTGAGCCACCCAGTCTCCTTGCATGGCCTTGCAATAAACCTTTCTCTGCTCCAAACTCCGACGTTTGTTTGTTTGGCCTCACTGTGAGTCGGGCACACAAACTCGAGAACTTGGCTTAACACTGAGATCCCACATGCCTGAGCCAAAAAAACCGAAACATAAAACAGAAGCAATATTGTAGCAAATTCAATAAAGACCTTAAAAAAAAAAAAAGGAGGAGTCCATAAGTAGTAGGTCTACTTGAGGAAAGATGCTGATCTTAGAACAACAGCAGAAAATGTTGGAAGATAAATACATTTCCTAAGGTCAGATCTGTTGAGGCTTCTATTAACTGAGTTGCAGCTGCGACTGCCTTAAGCTGATTTGGGTCAACTCTGGCTACTGAGTTTGGTGGCCTGCTGTAAGATTCGGCAGGTCTCATTCTTCCACTGCAGTCTTGAGTTAACATTCTTAAAGCCTGATTATTCCTTTCTTGGACGACTATGGTCAAAGATTTGTCATAGTTGGGTAGACCCAGTGCCGGAGGATTTTGGAGGGCTGTCTTAAGGTCAGTAGGTGCTTGTTGGTGTTTTTCTTCCCACGATGGGGGTTCTTGTGTGGTGGTTGTGGTGAGTTCATAAAGCAGGGAAGCTTTTGAGGAAAAATTAGGAACCCAAAACCTGCAATATCCTGCCTAGGGTGAAACATCTTCAATACTATCTATAGCAAATTGTAGAGCACATAATAATTGCGATTCGGGTTGGTCAGGGAATTCAAGGGTTATTTCTCCATTCGGGCGTGACCTTTATGTGCCTTTGTAATTTTTTTTCTTTTTTTTTTGGCCGCTCAGCTTGCAGAATCTTAGTTCCGCAATCGGGGACTGAACCTGGGGCTATAGCAGTGAAAGCTCCAAGTCCTAACCACTGGACCAAGGAACTCCCCTTGTCCTTGTAATTTAGATCAAAGATCTTAGCCCATTAAACTCGAAACAGGTTGAGTCACAAAGTAGAAAGGTATGATTGCTGGAGATTGGTCCTAGGGTCATCTGGACCAGTTTTGATAGGTATTCTCATTGTACCTTATTTGAAAACCCCACTATTTTATATTGTTTTTCACTCTGAGGGATAGTTTGTTTTTATTTTTTTAACTTAATTAATTAATTAATTAATTTTGGCTGCGTTGGGTCTTCGTTGCTGTGCTTGGGCTTTCTCTAGTTGCGGCGAGCGGGGGCTACACTTCATTGCGGTGCTCGAGCTTCTCATTGCGGTGGCTTCTCTTGGTGCAGAGCACAGGCTCTAGGCACATGGGCTTCAGTAGTTGTGGCTTGAGGGCTCTAGAGCGCAGGCTCAGTAGTTGTGGCGCACGGGCTTAGCTGCTCCGTGGCATGTGGGATCTTCCCAGCCCGGGCTCAAACCTGTGTCCCCTGCATTGGCAGTCAGATTCTTAACCACTGCGCACCAGGGAAGCCCGGGATAGGTTGTTTTTAAAAGATGGGGGCTGACTTAGGTTTATATTTGTGACTTGGGCTGGGCCACTGGGGCAGCCTCCATTCTGTGGGTCCTGATATATGAATTTCCTTTATGAGAACCCACATCTGGTGAACCAAAGCCTGTTCTCTATCAGTTCTACCTCCCCATAATTGTCCTAGGAAGTGATTGCAGTTTGCGTTAGGTTGTAAATTTGATGAGTTTTTGTTGTTGTTGTTTTTTGTTTTTAGAATTCCATTATAGATTTATATCCTTTCCCTCCCCACCCCAGTCTGTACTTGAATTTGGGGAAAGGTAATCAAGTAATTACAGTTGAAGTGACACATGTACTTAAAAGGAAATCAACACCTCTGCCTTCATCCTGCATGAATATAAAAGAGGGATTTCTAACTAGCCCGTCTCATTTTCCCTTCTGATGAGGAAGCTCTAGAGAAGTCCAGGCTGTAGCTGGGCTGCCTGCCTCTTTCTTACACACAGCTTCATCTGCATCCTTCCAGGCACTGCCTGAGGCCCTGGAGACCACTCCACTTCAGCCCTCTTTCCACCTGACAGGGGATTTAGAACTGAGCTTTCCGTGCCTGATCAACAATTGATTTCTAACTTGTCCACCTCCTGGCTTTCAGCTCTCAAGAGCTCAGCCCTCAGGGAGATCACACTTGACTTTGAAAGTTGAGGGGAAACCTGCTTGGCATTAACCTCCAAATTCAAATCCTGAAGTTGCAGATTTGCAGGGTGGGTGATTAGGGAGGCTGGCATTTTAAAGCCACAAGTATAAGGGTAGGCCCTTATGTCTTTTAGTCATATTGGGCTTGTGATTATAATGACTATTGCTTGGTAGATGCTTTGCAAACATGGAATCATCATGGAATCATAGCAACTCTTATTCGTCATACAAATGAGGAAACTGAGGCTAAGGGAAGTGAAGTGATTTGCCCATGTCACACAGCTGGTGATGGCTGAGCCAAGACCCCAAATCTGGTCTATCAGACTCCAAAGCTTAGAACTCGGAACTAGTTTGCCCAAGGTCATGTCATGGCTAGTAAGTGATGGAGCCAAAATTCCAATTAAAACAAAAATGAGAGACCATGCCTTCCCCAGCAAACTTGTAGAGATGAAAGAAATGATGATATCAAATGTGAGTGAAGGTGAGTGAGATGAGCTTTCCTTCAGGCACTCAAGCCTCTGCAATTTGATGTTTCCCTTTTGAATAGCAATTTGATAATATATACAAAGTCCTTAATTTTCTTTTTTTAAAAAATTAATTAATTTATTTATTTTTGGCTGCGTTGGGTCTTCGTTGCTGCACGCGAGCCTTCTCTAGTTGTGGCGAGCGGGGATTACCCTTTGTTGCGGTGCGTGGGCTTCTCATCGCGGTGGCTTCTCTTGTTGCGGAGCACAAGCTCTAGAGCGCAGGCTCAGTAGTTGTGGCTCACAGGCTTTGTTGCTCCACGGCATGTGGGATCTTCCCAGACTAGGGATTGAACCCGTGTCCCCTGCATTGGCAGGCGGATTCTTAACCACTGCGCCACCAGGGAAGTCCAATTCAGCTTTTAAAAAAAAAAATTATTTATTTATTTATTTGGCTGAACTGGGTCTTAGTTGCAGCTTGCAGGGTCTTTTAGTTGCAGTATGCAGGGGTCTTTTAGTTGCGGCATGTGGGGTCTTTTAGTTGCAGCATGCAGTGTCTAGTTCCCTGACCAGGGATTGAACCTGGGCCCCCTGCATTGGGAGTGTGGAGTCTTAGCCACTGGCCCACCAGGGAAATCCCTCACTATGTACTTTATTAAAGGGGAGGGAAAAGGAACAACCTAATTTCACCAACAAGGTTTGGTAAATTAATTATAATATGGCCACTCAGTGGTATATTATGCAACTTTAAAAGTTGTATTCATAAAGATTTGCATTAACATGAAAAGTGCTTATGACATAAGTCTAAAAGGATAGAAAGCACTACAATAATGTTTAAATGCATAAAAATTCCTGGGAATAAATATTCTAAAATATTAATATTTTACATTTGAATATTTAATATTTGAATGTTAGAAATAGAAGCCATTGTAATTTTTCTTCTTTCTATTTTTCTGCATGATTAAAAATTTTCATAAGGAATAAACCTGACCAAGGAGGTGAAAGACTTATATGCTGAGAGCTATAAAACATGAATAAAGGAAATTAAAGATGATTCAAAGAAATGGAAAGATATCCCATGCTCTTGGATTGGAAGAATTAATATTTTTTAAATGGCCACACTACCCAAAGCAATATACAGGTTTAACACGATCCCTATCAAATTACCCATGACATTTTTCACAGAACTAGAACAAATAATCCTAAAATTTATATGGAACCATAAAAGACTCAGGATTGCCAAAGTAATCCTGAGGAAGAAGAACAAAGCAGGAGATATAACCCTCCCAGACTTCAGACAATACTACAAAGCTATAGTAATCAAAACAGTGTTGGGGCTTCCCTGGTGGCGCAGTGGTTGAGAGTCCGCCTGCCAATGCAGGGGACACAGGTTCGTGCCCCGGTCCGGGAGGATCCCACATGCCGCGAAGCGGCTAGGCCCATGAGCCATGGCCGCTGAGCCTGCGCGTCCGGAGCCTGTGCTCCACAACGGGAGAGGCCACAACAGTGAGAGGCCCGCGTACCGCAAAAAAAAAAAAAAACAACAGTGTTGTATTGGCAGAAAAACAGACCTATGGACCGATGGAACAGAATAGAGAGCCCAGAAATAAACCCACACACCTACGGTCAATTAATCTTTGATAAAGGAGGCAAGAATATAAAATGGGAAAAAGACAGTCTCTTCAGCAAGTGTTGCTGGGAAATTTGGACAGCTGCATGTAAATCAATGAAGAACACACCCTCACTCCATGCACAGACAAAAAAAACTCAAAATGGCTTAATGACTTAAACATAAGACAAGACACCATAAAAATCCTAGAAGAGAACATAGGCAAAACATTCTCTGACATAAATTGTACCAGTGTTTTCTTAGGTCAGTCTCCCAAGGCAATAGAAATAAAAACAAAAATAAACAAATGGTACCTAATCAAACTTACAAGATTTTGCACAGCAAAGGCAACCATAAACAAAACTAAAAGACAACCTACAGAATGGGAGAAAATATTTGCAAATTATGCAACCGACAAGGGCTTAATTTCCAAAATATACAAACAGTTCATACAACTCAACAACAACAAAAAAACAATCCATTCGAAAATGGGCGGAAGACCTAAATAGACATTTCTCCAAAGAATACATACAGATGGCCAATAGGCATATGAAAAGACGCTCAACATTGCTAATTGTTAGAGAAATGCAAATCTAAACTACAAAGAGGTACCATCTCACACCAGTCAGAATGGCCATCATTAAAAAGTCTACAAATAACAAATGCTGGAGAGGGTTTGGAGAAAAGGGAACCCTCCTACACTGTTGGTGGGAATGGAAGTTGGTGCAGCCACTGTGGAAAACAGTATGGAGGTTCCTCAGAAAACTAAAAATAATTGGGATCCACCAATCTCGCTCCTGGGAATATATCCAGACAAAACTCTAATTCAAAAAGATACATGCACCCCTATCTTTATAGCAGCAGTATTCACAACAGCCAAGACATGGAAACAACATAAATGTCCATCCACAGATGAATGAATAAAAAAGATGTGGTACATATATACAATAGAATACTACTCAGCCATAAAAAAGAACAAAATAATGCCATTTGCAGCAACATGGCTGCAACTAGAGATAATCATACTAAATGAAGTAAGTCAGAAAGAGAACGGCAAATACCATATGATATCACTTATATGTGGAATCTAAAATATGACACAAATGAACCTATATACAAAGCAGAAACAGCCTCACAGACATAGAGAACAGACTTGTGGTTGCCAAGGGGGTGGGAGGGTGGGGGAGGGACGGACTGGGAGTTTGCGGTTAGTAGATGCAAACTATTACATACAGAATGGATGGACAACAAAGTCCTACTGTATAGCACAGGGAACTATATTCAATGTCCTGGAATAAACCATAATGAAAAAGAATATTTAAAAAAGAATATATATATGTATATAAACTGAGTCACTTTGCTCTACAGCAGAAATTAACACAACATTGTAAATCAACTAAACTTCAATTTAAAAAAAATTTTTCCATAAGGATATTTTTCCCTTCATGGATAAACATTGGCCACTATAAAGAGTATTCAAAAGTATGTGCTCTGGTCTTTGAAAGCTATTCCAAGAGAAGGAAACTCATAATTAATAATATCAATATCCTTGGACTAAGTATAAAGCAGCTCAAAGTGACTAATTTGAAGGAAGCAGGATAATTTATTCAGACTCTGCACCTCTCCCTTTCCTTTCTTTACTTACTCTCCTTTACTTGTTTTCTTTTTTAAAAAAATTTATTTAATTTATTTTATTTTTGGCTGCGTTGGGTCTTCGCTGCTGCACGCGGGCATTCTCTAGTTGCGGCGAGCAGGGGCTATTCTTCGTTGCAGTGCACGGGTTTCTCACTGCGGTGGCTTCTCTTGTTGTGGAGCATGGGCTCTAGGCATGCGGTCTTCAGTAGTTGTGGCACGTGGGCTCAGTAGTTGTGGTGCACAGGCTTAGCTGCTCCATGGCATGTGGGATCTTCCCGGACCAGGGCTCGAACCTGCATCCCCTGCACTGGCAGGCGGATTCTTAAGCACTGTGCCACCAGGGAAGCCCTGTTTTATTTTCTTTTCATCACTGATCACTATAGGAAATGATTGTTGTCCCTTCTGTACCCCCCCACTGTCCCCACCCCTGCACCTAGATAAGTCTCTAGCTGTCAGTAGGCCTCAACAAAGATTTGTAGAAGGAATGAATTCAATCTTTTTTTAAAAAAATAAATTTATTTTATTTAATTTATTTATTTTTGGCTGCATTGGGTCTTTGTTGCTGTGCGCGGGCTTTCTCTAGCTGCTGCGAGTGGGGGCTACTCTTCGTTGCAGTGTGTGGGCTTCTCATTGTGGTGGCTTCTCTTGTTGCAGAGCACAGGCTCTAGGCGCGCAGGCTTCAGTAGTTGTGGCATGTGGGCTCAGTAGTTGTGCCTCATGGGCTCCAGAGCGCAGGCTCAGCAGTTGTTGCACACGGGCTTAGTTGCTCCACGGCATGTGGGATCTTCCTGGCCCAGGGCTCGAACCCGTGTCCCCTGCATTGGCAGGCGGATTCTTAACCACTGCACCACCAGGGAAGTCCCAGTAGAAGGAATGAATTCATTCCTGCCCTGACGTTCCCCTAAGGCCAGAGTGCTCTTATGTTCACTCAAGTCAGGAGTTCAAAGAAGAGAAACTGAGAAGGGAAGGACAAGAACGTAATATAAAAATATCTCTGATCCATCTGGCCGCTGGTATACGAACCACTGACAGCCTGCAATGGATCAGGATTCCCATGCCCATTGCCAACCTTAAAAAGAATAATTCATTGTTGGCCAAAAATGTTAATAAAAATAACTCCCATATTTGGAATGTTTCACATGCCAAGGACTGTGTTAATAGAAATGTTTCTATGTATTAATATTATTTCATCTTTATGATAGCCCTATGGGTAGATATTATTATTCTAATTGAAGAAACTGAGTCTCAAAGAGGTTACAAAACTTGCCCAAGGTCACCCAGATGGCAGGTGATGGAGGCGGCATCCAAAGTGAGAGCATTATGGTTTTCATCCCTTGCTAAGCATGAGGAAATGGAGATTACCAGACCCCACCTGAAGTCACCAACTCAGGATTTCCCAGAATCTGGCTCTGGGATGTACTGAAAAGTCTCCACAGGTGACCTGAAACCCACCAAAAGTTGAAGACTTAGGCCCAGTTTGGTCTTAATCCAAACTCACCTTTTTTTTTTTTTTTTTTTTTTTTTGCGGTACGCGGGCCTCTCACTGTTGTGGCCACTCCTGTTGTGGAGCACAGGCTCCGGACGCGCAGGCTCAGCGGCCATGGCTCACGG
>NC_041221.1:154121994-154128549 GCF_002837175.3 Physeter macrocephalus
ATTCAATCTTTTTTTAAAAAAATAAATTTATTTTATTTAATTTATTTATTTTTGGCTGCATTGGGTCTTTGTTGCTGTGCGCGGGCTTTCTCTAGCTGCTGCGAGTGGGGGCTACTCTTCGTTGCAGTGCGTGGGCTTCTCATTGTGGTGGCTTCTCTTGTTGCAGAGCACAGGCTCTAGGCGCGCAGGCTTCAGTAGTTGTGGCATGTGGGCTCAGTAGTTGTGCCTCATGGGCTCCAGAGCGCAGGCTCAGCAGTTGTTGCACACGGGCTTAGTTGCTCCACGGCATGTGGGATCTTCCTGGCCCAGGGCTCGAACCCGTGTCCCCTGCATTGGCAGGCGGATTCTTAACCACTGCACCACCAGGGAAGTCCCAGTAGAAGGAATGAATTCATTCCTGCCCTGACGTTCCCCTAAGGCCAGAGTGCTCTTATGTTCACTCAAGTCAGGAGTTCAAAGAAGAGAAACTGAGAAGGGAAGGACAAGAACGTAATATAAAAATATCTCTGATCCATCTGGCCGCTGGTATACGAACCACTGACAGCCTGCAATGGATCAGGATTCCCATGCCCATTGCCAACCTTAAAAAGAATAATTCATTGTTGGCCAAAAATGTTAATAAAAATAACTCCCATATTTGGAATGTTTCACATGCCAAGGACTGTGTTAATAGAAATGTTTCTATGTATTAATATTATTTCATCTTTATGATAGCCCTATGGGTAGATATTATTATTCTAATTGAAGAAACTGAGTCTCAAAGAGGTTACAAAACTTGCCCAAGGTCACCCAGATGGCAGGTGATGGAGGCGGCATCCAAAGTGAGAGCATTATGGTTTTCATCCCTTGCTAAGCATGAGGAAATGGAGATTACCAGACCCCACCTGAAGTCACCAACTCAGGATTTCCCAGAATCTGGCTCTGGGATGTACTGAAAAGTCTCCACAGGTGACCTGAAACCCACCAAAAGTTGAAGACTTAGGCCCAGTTTGGTCTTAATCCAAACTCACCTTTTTTTTTTTTTTTTTTTGCGGTACGCGGGCCTCTCACTGTTGTGGCCTCTCCTGTTGTGGAGCACAGGCTCCGGACGCGCAGGCTCAGCGGCCATGGCTCACGGGCCTAGCCGCTCCGCGGCATGTGGGATCCTCCCGGACCAGGGCACGAACCCGTGTCCCCTGCATCGGCAGGCGGACTCTCAACCACTGCACCACCAGGGAAGCCCCCCAAACTCACCTTTTTAACCACTCACTTGGCTTGGACCCAGTACTAATCATATTTTGCTACTTCCCCAGAAGAATCGTGGTAGAACCACTGCTGATCTTTGTGAAGGCTTTGGTCCAAATATCAGCTTTCAGGATGTGACTTTGTCTTTGGAGTAATGGAAACTAGCACACAAGCTCAGAGGATTCTTAACAGAAAGGGTCTCAAAAACCCAGATGATCTAATAATACCTTTCAAGCCCAGGAATATACCTTTCACTCACCCTGGAACCCTGCACCCTCCTCCTTGCCTCTTTAGCAGATACCCCTGCATCTCTCAGATCACAACTTCCCACAGAGCTTTTCCTATTTACTTGTGATTATTATTTTTTAAATTTAGTTATTTTTTTAATTTTTGGCTTCATTGGGTCTTTGTTGCTGTGTGCGGGCTTTCTCTGGTTGCGGCGAGCGGGGGCTACTCTTCATTGCGGTGCGTAGGCTTCTCATTGCGGTGGCTTCTCTTGTTGCAGACCACGGGCTCTAGGTGCGCAGGCTTCAGTAGTTGTGGCACATGGGCTGAGTAGTTGTGGCACGTGAGAGCTAGAGCGCAGGCTCAGTAGTTGTGGCACACGGGCTTAGTTGCTCCGCGGCATGTGGGATCTTCCCGGGCCAGGGCTCGAACCCGTGTCCCCAGCGTTGGCAGGCAGACTCTTAACCACTGTGCCACCAGGGAAGCCCGTTACTTGTGATTATTATTTGTTGTTTCCCCCTGCACTGGACCAAAGAGAGCAAGGACTAGGCCTTTTGTTGCTTATCTCCAAACTCTAGCCCCAGGCCTAGCATGTAGTAGGTGCTCAGTAAATTATAGCTAATCTTTATAGACATCCTACTATGTGCCAGGTTCTGTGCTGAGCACTTCATATATATTAACTCACTTAATCCTTACAACGACCTAATTCCCATTTCACAGATGAACAAACTGAGGCATAGAAAGACCAAGTGGTCACTTAAGGGTCGAAAAGGCTCAAACCCACCACGCCAGTCAATTGTAAAGCCCAGATTCAAACCCAAGCAGTCAAGCTCCATAGTTGAAACTATTGACTAATTCATATTATGGTGGTTGATTGATTGATGGTTTAATTAATGGCCTGTGGAGCAGCCACACCCACAGTTCATCTGCTGGAGACTAGAGCTAATGCTTGCCTGGGCAGGCCTGAACAGAATATCCAGGCAACATGGCCAAGCACCAGCCATCAGAGAGATGCAAGGTACCCCTGAGATTACATCCTGGCTCCATCACTTATCCTCTTTGGACTCCAGTTCTCCCATCTGCTATGTAACGCTAGTAATTATCACCCTCAAGAATATTATGAAGATTAGATGACCTGATATACATGAAACAATCTTCCATGATGCATCATACCGGGCAGGAGGTATACAACACAGTGTTTCCTTTCTTTAATCAATCCTTCCCTTTCTGCAATTCAGTCTAAAGACTGTTCTAATAAGGCTCTAGCTTTTTCCAATGAACATTCTCCAGAGGAGATACAAAAGCAGCTGTGGCCTTTGCTTGTGTCTGCCTGCTCCCTCACTGAACACTTCTGCTATTTCTAGCTCATCTCTCATCACGGTCTTTTTCTTTTTCCAAGGTATCTAGGATACAGACTTGCTAGACCTGGCTGTGAATTCCCAGAGGTGGCCAAAGCAGGGCCTTGGACAATATCCACATGGGGAAGCTGAAAAGGACAGAATCAAGAGAAAAAAATTTTCCCTGAGAATGGAGGCAAGGCCAGCCAAGCCCTCTCTTCTGACAGCAGCTCAGAAGCAGAAACGGGGGAAAAGGGGAGCGTCTTTACTCATTCTTTCCTCCCTCCCTTCATCTCTCTCCCTCCCCCCATCCCTCCCTTCCTTTCTTCTTCCCTCCTTCCCTCCCTCCCTTCCTTCCTTTCTTTCTTTCTAGACAAAGGTCATTTTTTTTTAAAGGACTGAATGATTTGGGACTCCAAATGACCTGAGTATTGACTAGGACCCATGACAGGCTAGGAAGGACAGTGCCTTTTTTTTTAAACATTTTTTTAAGAAGTTTTATGTATTTATTTATTTTTGGCTGTGTTGGGTCTTTGTTGCTGCGCGCAGACTTGCTCTAGTTCCCCTAAGCGGGGGCTACTCTTCGTTGCAGTGCACGGGCTTCTCGTTGCGGTGGCTTCTCTTGTTGTGGAGCACAGGCTCTAGGTGCATGGGCTTCAGTAGTTGTGGCATGTGGGCTCAGTAGTTATGGCTCGCGGGCTCTAGAGTGCAGGCTCAGTAGTTGTGGTGCACGGGCTTAGTTGCTCCGCGGCATGTGGGATCTTCCCGGACCAGGGCTCAAACCCATGTCTCCCGCATTGGCAGGAGGATTCTTAACCACTGCACCACCAGGGAAGCCCAAGGACAGTGTCTTTGTAGGGACAGGTTACTGTGGCATGTTTAAGCATAAGGAAAAATTAGACTCAAAAGCACCTCCCCATGGGTCTTTTGTTGCTTGAGTAAACTTCCGGCCTGGCAGTGCAAACAACTGGCAGAACCTCTCCTGCAAGGGCGATGGACCGCTTGTTCTTGAAATCACTCTCCCGAGCACCAGTGAGAATAGGGGAAGGGGTGCAGGAGGGAGTCCACACAAAGATCCAGGTCCATATGTCCCTTTTTTAAGGTAGGCCTCCTGATTTCCTCTTTTTTTTTTTTTTTTCAGATTAAAACATTTTTCCAATAAATACATGTATATAGTGAACAGTTCAGACCACTCAGAAGAATAAAGTGAAAAGTTAGCCTTCTTTCTACCCCAGTTCTCAGGTTCTTGGGTACAACTATTATCTTCCCCCACCCCCCAAGGTATTACATAACTTCCGATCTCCTAGTCCAAGCATTTTGCTTCCTGTAAATTATTTCAGTCACCCAATATGTATGGAGCCCATTCTATATGGCAGGCACTGAGGATACCACGATAAGCATAGAGTCCCAGTCTCTGGCCTCAGGAAGCCTACAGCTTAGTGAGGAAGAGCATTAATTAAGTAACCGTGGGAACTCCCTGGCAGTCCAGTGGTTAGGACAAGCTTCCACTGCAGGAGAACCGGGTTTGATCCCTGGTTGGCGAACTAAGATTCTGCAAGCCATATGGCGTGGCCAAAAAATAAAATATAAAATAAACCAGTAACCATACATGCATAATTGTGAAAAGTGCCATAAAGGAGAAATACAGGCATAGAACATGCCTGGCCAGGAAATGACATTTAAGCTGGTGTCTGAAGAATTTTAGGAGTTAAAAACAAGAGGAAAAAGGTCTTTCTGCCAGAGGGAACAGCATGTGCAAAGGCCCTGCAAAGGGAAGGCATTTGCAGGAGGGACTGGGAGAAGGCAGTGTGGCTGTACAGAGTGAGAGGGAGGTGTGAGGTGAGGTTCAAGGGCAGGCAGGGCCGGCTCACACAGCCATCTGGCAACTCTGGCAACCAGCCCAAAGCTTTTTAGAGTTGTGACTGTAACAAGGCCGTGTGCCAAGCACTTTGGAGAAATCAAAGACCTTTCAGAAATTACTGGAAAAAATATGGACAAATGAAGCAAAGGCTAACAGCAGGAATTCGAGCCTGGGGGGCAGAACCGTGTGGGTTTGGAGGCAGGACAGAAGCCTTCACCAGGTTGGGAATGGAGGAGACACTCAAAAGAAATGAAAGTAGGATCTTGAGGAGATATTTGTACACCCATGTTCACAGCAGCATTATTCACAATAGCCAAAAGGTGGAAGCAGCCCAAATGTCCATCGATGGATGGATGGATAAACAAAATGTGGTCCATATAGACAATGGAATATTATTTAGCCTTAAGAAGGTGGGACATTCTGACACATGCTACAATATGGATAAACCTTGAGGACACTATGCTAAGTGAAATAAGCCAGTCACAAAAAGACAAATACTGTACGATTCCACTTATGAGATACCTAGAATAGTCAAATTCAGAAAGACAGAAAGTACTACAGTGGTTGCAACGGGCTGGGGACTTGTCATTTTATCATCTATATAGTTTCCTATGTCCACACTGCAGACAAGATACAGAATAGCTCCCTCACCACAAGGATCCCTTGTGTTGCCCTTTTGTAACCACACCCACCTCCCACTTCATCCCCAACCCATGCAACTCAACCATCCTCCATTTCTAAAATTTTGTTATTTCAAAAATGTTATGTATGGGACTTCCCTGGCGTTCCAGTGGTTAAGACTCCGCACTTCCAATGTAGGAGACACGGGTTCGATCCCTGTCTAAGAACTAAGAACCCATATGCTGTGTGGAGCAGCCAAAAAAAAAAAAAAGTTATGTAAATAGAATCATACTGTATGCAGTCCTTTGGAATTGACTTTTTTCCCCTAAATTCCATGGAGACTCATCCAGGTTGTTGTATGGGTGAGTAGTTTATTCCTCTATGTTATTAAGTGGTAAGTATTCCATGATATGTACTTACTTCAGTTCGTTTGACCAGTCACCACTGAAATATATCTGGGTTGATTCCATTGTTTGACTATTACAAATAACGTTGCGATGAGCATTTGTATACTGGCTTTTTGCGTAAACGTAAGTTTTTATTTCTCTGGGGAAAATGCCTAGGAGTGCTATTGCTGGGCTGTATGCTAGTTGCATAATTAGTTTTTAAAGAAACTGCTAAACAGTTTTCCACAGCTGTACCCTGACATTCTCACCAGTAATATGTAACTGATTCATATTCTCTGCATCCTCACCAGCATCTGGTGTTGTCACTAGTTTTGTTTTGTTTTTTGATAAATTTATTTATTATTTTATTTATTTATTTTGGCTGCGTTGGGTCTTCGTTGCTGCGCACGGGCTTTCTCTAGCTGCAGCGAGTGGGGGCCACTTCATTGCGGTGAGCGGGCCTCTCATTGCGGTGGCTTCTCTCATTGTAGAGCATGGGCTCCAGTCATGTGGGCTTCAGTAGCTGTGGCACGTGGGCTCAGTAGTTATGGTGTGGCTCACGGGCTCCAGAGTGCAGGCTCAGTAGTCGTGGCGCATAAGCTTAGTTGCTCCGTGGCATGTGGGATCTTCTGGGACCAGGGCTTCAACCCATGTTCCCTGAATTGGCAGGCAGATTCCCAACCACTGCGCCACCAGGAAAGCCTGTCACTAGTTTTTATTTTAGCCATTCTGATAGATGTGTAGTGATATCTTGTTGTAGTTTTAATTTGTATTTCCTAGTAGCTAATGATGTTGAACATGAAAATGTGCTTATTTGTCATCTATTCTATTTTTTTTTTTTTTTTTTTTTGCGGTACGCGGGCCTCTCACTGTTGTGGTCTCTCCCATTGCGGAGCACAGG
>NC_041221.1:154128559-154130422 GCF_002837175.3 Physeter macrocephalus
CACAGGCTCAGCGGCCATGGCTCACGGGCCCAGCCGCTCTGCAGCATGTGGGATCTTCCCGGACTGGGGCACGAACCCGCGTCCCCTGCATCGGCAGGCGGACTCTCAACCACTGCGCCACCAGGGAAGCCCAGTCATCTATTCTTTTTGATGAGCTTTTTCTTCATGTTTTTTACCCATATTCTCATTAGATTGTTTTTTTGTTTTATTACTGAGTTTGAGGGTTCTTGATATATTCTAGATACTAGTCCTTTGTCAAATATGCGGTTTGCAAATATTTTCTTCCATTGGGTAGCTTATCTGTTCATTGTCTTCATGTGGGCTTCCACAGATCGAAAATTTTATATTTTGACAAGGTCCAATTAATCAGTTTTTCCTTTTATGAATCATACTTTTTGTGTTAAGTCTAATAACTCTTTACCTAGTTCTAGATACTGATTTTTCACTTTTTTTTCTAAAAGTTTTGTAGTTTTACAGTCTATGATCCATTTTGATTTAACTTTTGTATAAAGTGCGAGGTTTATAGTGAGGTTCATTTTTTTTTTTTTGCCTATGGACATCCAATTGGATTTGCTTGATTTTTTTTAAAGACAAACTTATCCAGCATCATGATCAGACTATTAGATTTAGCCAACAGCACAGATGCAAAAACAAACAAACAAAATAAACAAACCCAAACCTACATTAAAACCCTTTGTTAAAACTCCTAGAAGAGATCATAGGCAAAACATTCTCTGACATAAATCCTACCAATGTTGGGACTCCGCTGTTAGTCTAGTGAGTAAGAATCTGCCTTCCAATGCAGGGGATGCGGGTTCAATCTCTGGCCGGGGAACAAAGATCTCACAGGCTGCGGGGCAACTAAGCCCACCCGGAGCAACTACTGAGCTGGCGTGCTCTGGAGCCCGGGGGGCCACAACTAGAGAGAAGCCCGCTTGCTGCAACGAAGATCCTGCGTGCCGCAACTAAGACCCCACGCAGCTAAATAAGTAAATATTGTTTTTAAAAAGTCTATAAATAACAAATGCTGGAGAGGGTGTGGAGAAAATGGAACCCTCCTACACTGCTGGTGGGAATGGAAGTTGGTGCAGCCATTATGGGAAACAGTATGGAGGTTCCTCAGAAAACTAAAAATAATTGGGATCCAGCAATCCCACTCCTGGGCATATATCCAGACAAAACTCTAATTCAGAAAGATACATGCACCCCTATTTTCATAGCAGCACTATTCACAATAGCCAAGACACAATAAATGTCATTGACAGAAGAATGGATAAAGAAGATGTGGTATACATATATATATATATATATATATACAATGGAATACATAAAAAAGAACAAAATAATGCTATTTGCAGCAACATGGATGCAAATAGAGAGTATCATACTAAGTGAAGTAAGTCAGAAAGAGAAAGACAAATACCATATGATATCACTGACATGTGGAATCTAAACTATGACACAAATGAATCTATTTATGAAACATAAACAGTCTCACAGACATAGAGAACAGACTTAGGGTTGCCAAGGGGGAGGGGACTGGAGGACGGACGGACTGGGAGTTTGGGGTTAGTAGATGCAAACTATTACATATAGAATGGATGGACAACAAGGTCCTACTATATAGCACAGGGAACAATATTCAATATCCTATGATAAACCATAATGGAAAAGAATATTAAAAAAAGAATGTATATAAACGTATACCAAGGGCTTCCCTGGTGGCGCAGTGGCTGCGCGTCCGCTTGCCGATGCAGGGGAACCGGGTTCGCGCCCCGGTCTGGGAGGATCCCACATGCCGCGGAGCGGCTGGGCCCGTGAGCCATGGCCGCTGGGCCTGCGCGTCCGGAGCCTGTGCTCCGC
>NC_041221.1:154130560-154173808 GCF_002837175.3 Physeter macrocephalus
AGCCATGGCCGCTGGGCCTGCGTGTCCGGGGCCTGTGCTCCGCAGCGGGAGAGGCCACGGCAGTGAGAGGCCCGCGTACCAAAAAAAAAAAAAAAAAATACCAAAATCACTGCTGTTCAGCAGAAATTAACACAAAATTGTAAATCAACTATACTTCAATTAAAAAAAAACAGGGGGGGCTTCCCTGGTGGCACAGTGGTTAAGAATCCGCCTGCCAATGCAGGGGACATGGGTTCAAGCCCTGGTCCGGGAAGATCCCACATGCCGCGGAGCAACTAAGCCCGTGTGCCACAACTACTGAGCCTGTGCTCTAGAGCCCATGAGCCACAACTACTGAGCTCCCGCGCCAGAACTGCCGAAGCCCTCATGCCTGGAGCCCGTGCTGCGCAACAAGAGGGGCCACCGCAATGAGAAGCCCGCACACAGCAACGAAGAGTAGCCCCCGCTCGCTGCAACTAGAGCAAGCCCGCGTGCAGCAACAAAGACCCAGCACAGCCAAAAATAATAATCAAATAACAAATAAAATAAATAAATAAATAAATAAATAAATAAACAGGGCTTCCCTGATGGCGCAGAGGTTAAGAATCCACCTGCCAATGCAGGGGATACGGGTTCCGGCCCTGGTCCGGGAAGATCCCACATGCCAAAATAAATAAATTAATTAAAATAATGTATTTTAATTATTAGCCAAAAATATAAATAAATAAAAAATAACCTCTTGGGTGATGTTCTTCAGTGTCTTCTTTAATGCTGCCAACAAAACCTTTTTCACTGTTAAGCAGGCATCTGGTCATTGAGAATGTTCTCTGGACACAGTCCTCTTTGGTTCCATGACTATACCATGTGCCTCCATCCACGGCCGCGTCTTCCTCCTCCACAGTGGTGGAGGGGACAAACCTAAAGCCCTGGAGCGCTTGGTGTTTGGACCTCTCCCACCTGCAGTCCGCAAGCGAGCGTTCCCCACAGCTCAAGATGGCTCCTTAGCATCCGTTGTTTCAAAGCTCAAGCCTCTAATGAAGAGCCTAACAGCTGTTGGCTCTCTTTGGGAGCCTCTGACTAAATACGGTGGCAGGGGGGAGGAGACTGTAGTGATGCTTACTCAGCAGTGACCACCAGGAGAAAGTGCGTTTGCTTGATTTTTTAAAAAAATAAATTTATTTATTTATTTTTGGCTGCCTTGGGTCTTTGCTGCTGCGCGCGGGCTTTCTCTAGTTGCAACGAGCGGGAGCTACTCTTCATTGTGGTGCCCGGGCTTCTCATTGCGGTGCCTTCTCTTGCTGCGGAGCATGGGCTCTAGGCATGCGGGCTTCAGCAGTTGTGGCACGCGGGCTTTAGAGCGCAGGCTTAGTAGTTGTGGCGCACGGGCTTAGTTGCTCCGCAGCATGTGGGATCTTCCCGGACTAGGGCTCGAGCCCTGCATTGGCAGGAGGATTCTTAACCACTGCACCACCAGGAAAGTCCCTTCTTGATTTTTAATCATCACCTCTCTCCTTGTTACTCATTCCCAACACACAGAGATAGCCCCACCCTTGACTCCTTTAGGACATGCGGGGTTAGGTTTTGTTTTGGTCTAAAATAAATTGACATTACCTCTTTTACAGATATTCACAGGATCTCCCTAGGGTACTAGAAACCTTTCTAGGTGTCCCCCAAACAAGTTTGGGCACCACTGCACCAGAAGCTTTTGGGGGTTTGATGTATTGTTGCTTTTCTGATTTATTCATTGATTTCACATGACAATCATGCTAGTAGTTACCATGTGTGATGTCCAGCCATATGCCAATTGCTTTGCACTATTGATCTCTTTTTATCTTCACAATATGCCTGCAAGGTACGTATTTTCATGCCTATTTTATGGATAAGAAATTGAGGACGGGAGAAGTTGAGTAACTTACTGATAGGAGAACTGGAATTTAAACCCAATCTTTCTGATTTTAAAATCTGTGTTGAAAGTGAAAACATAACCTGCAGAATGGGAGAAAATTTTTGCAAATCATATGTCTGATAAGGGAGCTTTATCTAGAACATATAAAGAATTCTTATATCTCAATAATAAAAAGACAACCCAATTTAAAAATGGGCAAAGACACTGAGTAGACATTACTCCAAAGATATACAAATGAGCAGTAAGCACATGAAAAGCTGCATGCGTAATGTCATTAGCCATCAGGTAAGGTAAATTAAAATTAAGAGATACCAATCACACCCACTAGGATGGCTATAATTTTAAAAAGATGAAGAACAGCAGGCTTTGGTCAGGATGTGGAGAGATTGGGACCCTCATACACTCTTGATGGGAACGTAAAACACGTGCAGCTGCTTTGAAGAGATGCATCTGGATGTTCCTCAAAAGGTTAAAACAGAGTTACCACGTGACCCAGCAATTACAATCCTAGATAAATAGCCAAGTGAAATGGAAGCATATGCTCACACAAATACTTGTATGTGAAAGTTCATAGCAGCATTATTAATAATAGCCAAAAAGCAAAAACAACTAAAATGCCCATCAACTGATGAATGAATAAAATGTGGAATATCCATACAACAGAAAATGATTTGGCAATAGAAAGAAATGAAGTACTGATACATGCTATAACCTGGATGAACCTTGAGAACATTATGCTAACTGTAAGAAGCAGACCCAGAAGGACCACATTTATATGAAATATCCAGAATAGGCAAATCCATAGAGATAGAAAGTAGATTAGTGGTTGCCTAGGGCTGAGGGGAATCAAAGGGAAATGGGTGGTGACTACTAAAAGAGGCTTCTTTCTGAGATGATGAAAATATTCTAAAATTGATTTTGGTGATGGTTGCACAGCTCTGTGAATATACTAAAAAGCACTAAACCATACACTTTAAATGAATGAGCCGTATTTGATTTATATCTCAATAAAGCTGTTAAAAAAATAAGGCCTGGGTTATCACATGGCTTGTCAGGGACTCACTTTCTCATTCAGTCAGTCATTCGACAAACATTTGTTAAATACCTACCGTGTGTCGGGCACCATTCTGGGCACTGAGGATACAGTGGTTTACAAACCAGACAAGGGCCCTGCATTTACGAGGCTTATATTCTAATGTAGGGAGACAGAATATAGACAAAGAAATTTTAGACAGATCAGGACTTCACTGGTGGTCCAGTGGTTAAGACTCTGCACTCCCAATGCTGGGGGCACGGGTATGATCCCTGATCTGGGAACTAAGATCGCACATGGCGCATGGTGCGGCCAAAAAAAAAGAAATTTTAGACAGATAATTTCAGATATCAATGCATGCTGTACAGAAATGAAATGGGTGGTGATCATTTTGTAATGTACAGAAATACTGAATCACTAGGTTGTGTACCTGGAACTAACATGGTATTGTAGGTCAATTATATTTCAATAAATTAATTAATTAACTAGCTAGTTAACTGATTAATTAGAAAGAAACTAAATGGGGGTTTTAAGATAGGAAGTGACTGGTTGAAAGGGAAGTGAGCTACTTTAAATAGGGTTGCTAAGAAAGGCTTCTTTGGGGCTTCCCTGGTGGCGCAGTGGTTTAGAGTCCGCCTGCCGATGCAGGGGACGCGGGTTCGTGCCCCTGTCCGGGAAGATCCCACGTGCCGCGGAGCGGCTGGGCCCGTGAGCCATGGCCGCTGAGCCTGCGCGTCCGGATCTGCAACGGGAGAGGCCACAACAGTGAGAGGCCCGCGTACCGCAAAAAAAACCAAAAAACAAAAAAAACACGCTTCTTTGAGGAGGTGGCCTTTAACTGAATTCTTCCTTCCTTCCTTCCTTCCTTCCTTCCGCAAACATCTCCTGAGCTCCTGCAGGCCCTGTGATAGGAACTCATTCCATGGCCAAATCTCAGCTTCCACCAAGGCCTTTTCTGATTGACTAATCTGTTTCCTTGTTCAACTTGGTGCCCATCTGATTTGTGAAATGTTTACATAGCATCTTTCCCTTTCTCTGTCTGGTGGGAGAGAGGGAGATAGCAAAAATTGCTTCCCCTTGGGACAGTGAAATAGAAATCATTCAGCAATTGCAGAGAAAACCAGAAAATAAAGCAAACATTTTCTCAAAATCAGTGCCATGGACTAAACACATTGGTTTTGTTGAAGTCCCTGGGAATTTCCTCAGCTCTTACATAAACCTGGTTGACAAATGAGAGAGTCCTAGAGGCTGAAACTGCCAGTTGGTCAGGCTGCGGCCTGACCTGTTGTGGCTCAACAATTCCAAGACCTGAAGTCCAGACTCTGGCACAGAACAGTGCTTTGAATTTCTATGTGAGTTCATGGCTTTCCCTGTCAGGACCCTAATCCCAGTCCATTGATACAGGCAGCACTGGGTGGCTCTGAGACCCCTGACCCCCGAGGGCTCACCACCCATTTGAATGCCACCGGAAGTGGTATTTCTGACCCTAAGTACAGCGAGCTACCCCTTCACCAGGATCTGCGACAGAAGGCACAAAAAGCAGACTGACCCGTGGAGACAATGGGAAGAATTGGTGGCCCAAATTCTGGTCCTGGTTCTGCCACCGACTAAACCTGTACCTTACTTAAATCTTATCACTTTTTTGGGCCCTTGTTTCTCCTTTTGTAAACTGAGAGGGTTGGACCAGTTATGGGATGAATAAGACCAGATCTGGATTATGCTACACATACCCCTACCATGCAGATGTCACTAATGGCTCACACCACTCTTGAGATTCAGCTACGGAATCCTTCTCAATATAGTGTTCTAATCAGCTACCATACCACCAATGGATCAGAGTTAGCACATAACTTAGCACCTACTAGCCAGGTGCCTGAACTGGGTTGTTTCTAATGTCCTGATGAATCTGAGCCTCTAAGTTTGCAATCACAACAGAGGTTGGGCCTGGGAGTGGGAGGAAAGGAACATGGGCATTAGAATCAGGAAGTCCTGGGTTTGAATCTCAATGGTGCCATTTACTAGTTTTGCAATCTTGGGTGAGTTAGTTCTCTTTGAACCTCAGTTTAGTCTTCTCTGTAAAACAGGATCAGTGTCCCTAACACACACAGGGTTGTACAAATTAAATTAGAGAATGCTTGTAATATACCTTTTGCTTGCACACGGAACACAGACCCATCCAGCAAATGTGTACACCAAGAGATGTGTCTTCTACCCTGCTATGCTCCCCTCTCCATCCCACACAGCAGAGAAGCCCTGACAAGGGGCTCCTGACCTATGCTGACTGAAGTCCCCTCCTCCCAGGGCTGTCTCTTCTGTCAATGTCAGATAGATCTCTGCCCTTCTAACACTCCCTGGGGCCTGCCAGCACATCAGGGAGCTCAAAGCAGCCTCACAGTCTTCTGGCCAAGGCAGAAGCTGGAAAGAACCATCAGAGATTAGTGAACTATGTATGGGCTTTCCCTCTGGTTTTCACACTTGGCTTCTGCTTAACAATAGCAGCACCAGATGCTGGATGCAGGTGGGAATATAGTTTCCTAGAAGCAGGGCTGTAGCTGGGCTATTGTTTTTGTCATTTAATATAGGTACCCGGGGCCATTGTGGGAAAACTTGGTTTATAATTTCTGTAGGCCCTAGATGGCAAGTTCATGGCCCAAGTACCACCAATCTCTTTCCCTTAGCCCACCCCCCATCACTGTGCTAAGAGCTGGGTTCTCTGGGAAGTAGACTGTGAGACAGAAATTTACACGTGAAAAATTTACTGAAGATGCTTTCAGAATCAACAGCTGTGGGGAGGGGAGGAAGCAGGACGGAGCACTGGAGAAGTTGAATTATGATGTACATGCAACAAAGGCCCCAGTGCATTCTACCGGGAGCTCAGGAGCTGGAGTGACCTGGGCAGCGTTGCCTCCTATTGTTGACCCACGTTGATCAGTGGGGCGGCGCTCTTCAGCCAAGGGCAAGTCCTGGAGAGGGGCCCCAACAACACTCCCCCCGGACGGGCGAATAAATGACTCAGTCCTGGAGCCACAAACCTGTCTCAGGATCCATCACATGTGCTCATGCAGACATCGCATTTCATTTCACTTATTTATTTATTTGGCTGCGTCGGGTCTTAGTTGCGGCACGTGGGATCTTCGTTGTGGCACGCGTGATCTTTTGTTGCGGCATGCATGATCTTTCGTTGTGGTGCGCAGCCTTCTCTCTAGGTGTGGCGTAGGCTCCAGCGTGCTCGGGCTCAGTAGCTGCTGCGCGTGGGCTTAGTTGTCCTGTGGCATGTGGGATCCCAGTTCACCGACCAGGGATGGAACCTGCGTCCCCTGCAATGGAAGGCAGATTCTTAACCCCTGGACCACCAAAGAAATCTCAGACATTGCATTTCTTCTCCAAGGCAATATGGGGCTTCAGAATTCTCCTCCAGACTGTGCTCCAGGTAGTCGTTAGCAATCCATGAGGGCTGACATGCTAGAGGAAACATGTGTCATCCCTACCCTAATTTTTTTTTTTTTTTTGCCACGCCGTGAGGCATGCAGGATCTTAGTTCCCCGACCAGGGATGGAAACCACCACGCGCCCTGCAGTGGAAGCGCCACGTCTTAACCACTGGACTGCCAGGGAAGTCCCCTAATCTTTTTTTTTTTTTTTTTTTTTTATTTATTTATTTATTTTTGTCTGTGCTGGGTTTTCGTTTCTGTGCGAGGGCTTTCTCTAGTTGCGGCAAGCGGGGGCCACTCTTCATCGCGGTACACGGGCCTCTCACTGGGCCTCTCTTGTTGCGGAGCACAGGCTCCAGACGCGCAGGCTCAGTAATTGTGGCTCACGGGCCTAGTTGCTCCGCGGCATGTGGGATCTTCCCAGACCAGGGCTCGAACCCGTGTCCCCTGCATTGGCAGGCAGACTCTCAACCACTGCGCCACCAGGGAAGCCCAAGTCCCCTAATCTTAACCCTTCATTTTATAGAGTCGGAAACTGAGGCTCAGAGAAAGAAAGCCACTTGTTCAAGACCACACAGATGAGTTAAAATCAGAGGCAGGACTAGAGTCCAAGCCCCTTGACTCTGAAATTGATGCTCTAGACCTGTTCAGATTTAGGTTTAAATAAATTGAAGTTAAATAAGAGTTTAGTTCCTCATTTGCACTTGCCACATTTCAAGTACTCAATAGCCACATGTGGCTGGTGGCTACTGTATTTGATGAGCGCACGTTATTAGAACAGTTCCATCATGGAGAAAAGTTCTACTGGGCAGCACTGCTCTGGACCCAGTACCCATGTTGCCCCTTTGTCCTCAACTTCAAAAGTCACAGGACATCCCCCAAACACCTTTGTTTCCATTAACAACCCTTCTGTCAGTGGTTGGTGATGGTGAGTTATGATAAGGGAGGGATATGTAAATGTGGATGTTAACAGAAATATCTACCTAAGTGCAAGCCCTCCTGGGGCTACTAGGGAACCAGAGATGGACTGTTTTCTGCAAAAGGAAGTCATTATTTGTCAGGAAAGATGTACAGTTCCTACTTCATTTACTTATTCATTCATCCAACAAATGTTTATCAGGTTCAGTCTAGAGCCAGGCACTAAGCTGGATGCTGGGGGTACCAAGATGAATTAGACTCGGATCTTGTCCTGGAGATGTTCACGGTCTAGTGGGGGAAACACAAGGTACATCTTCATGGAAGTATCCCGGAGGGACACCTGTAGAATGTGTATGAGTTTGCCAGGTGGGTAAACGCTTCTGCAACCACAAAGGATGGAGAAGTAAGCAGCTATAGAGCGACTGTCCCCCAGGGAACCTTTGGCAACGTCTGGAGACACTTTTGGTTGTCACAACTGGGGAAAGGGATGCTACTGGCATCCCAGTGGGTAGAGACCAGGGATGCTGCTCAGCATCCTACAATGCACAGGACAGCCCCCACGACAACGAACGATCCCCCCGCAAATGTCGCTAGCGCCAGGGTGGAGAAACCCTGGTCAGGGTCTGCACTAGAGATCTGCAGGTGCCAGTCTTCAGTCCCACTGTCACGGAGAAGGGAAGGTGTGCAGGAGCACGGAGGAATTGAGAAGCTGCTTTAGAAGGCCGCAGGAAGCCACCGAAGAACCTTAACAGATTCAGTGGCAGGATTAGATATGTACTTTAGAAAGGCCCCTGCTGGGGCCCAGGGTAGCCCACCACAAAAGGTGCCTCAATGGCATATGGATTATTTTGAATTAAAGTTTCTTAAGAAATGGCCAATGCAAGAGGGACACTCTGGCCTTCCTTTCTGTCTTCCTGAAAGCAGGAAATCTCTCTCTCCTGTGAAAGGTGCTCTCCTTGCATCTGGAGATAGAAGGACACACGTATCACCAAAGATAAGGAATTTGGGCCAAGACTCCTATATAAACAAACCTTGTTAACGTCTTTAATTTACTACTTCAAGCCCAAACTCTGTTTAGATTCCTCATTAATTGAGCACCCAAAGCCTAAGTTTCTTTGTCCTATCAGTTCCTCACAAATGTATTGTTTCTCTGTCTAAAAAGTATAAAAGCTGCCTGCTTTGGCCACTTCATTTCTATGGAACCTCCCCATACACAAATAAAATGTGTTTCTTTTTCTCCTGTTAATCTGTCTTGTGCCAATTTTATTATTAGTCCAGCCACAGAACTCAACAAGGGTAGAGGGGAAATTTTCCCCCTCCCTGACACCCCCCTAATTACTTGGTGAGAAACGGACTGGCGGGCATGGAAGCTGGGACACCTCTGGGGAGGCTGTTGATGGTGGTGGCCATGGAGACACAGAAAAGAAGGTGGACCATGGAGCTTGGTGATGGGCTGTGGTAGAACAGAAGAAGACCTAGCACTTGTTACAACTGTGATTGAATAACTTTTTGTGTAACTGAAACTGAGCAGGACGCTGCAGGGCCCTCCTGGGTACAAAAGGCCCTCTGTGCCCTGTTCTTGTTTGTAGAAAAAGGCTTTAGTCTCCTAGATCTTCCCTGAGTTCTGATGAGTAGATTCAAGCTTTTACTAATTAGGGAAGCAAGGGAATGCAGAAACAAAGGAAAAGCAGTCAAGAAACAATAGTTCAGCATAAGAGTCCTAGTTCACCCTCAAGGGATATACATAACAATCTGACACATATCTTTGAGTTGTTCTGATGGAACTTAAGATCCCCCACTCAAGTGGAGGAAGGTGACTTCACGCTGAGCATAAGCACACAGACCCCAGACTGGATGGAATCAGGAGGTAGGTGATTAAGACTTCCAAAACACCACCCTGTTACCTCACCACCAACCAATCAGGAGAAAATCATGCCCTCTGCCACCCTCAGCCCAAATGTTACCTTTAAAAACTCTTCTCTGAAAGCCATCGAAGAATTCAGGCCTTTTGAGCACAAGCCACCGTACTGCTTGCTTGACACACTGCAATGTAGTTTCCTTTACCACAACCTGGTGTCAGTATATTGGCTTTGCTGCACAGCAGGCGAGTGGACCCAAATTCAGTTCGGTAACATAATTAACTGCTTAATGTCTTTCTTCTCCCCCCTAGACTGAGGCTCCAAGAAGGCAGGGATGGCATATCTTTTAATTCACTTCCCAGACTTGGGCAAATTAATTCTTTTGAGCTTTGGTTTTCTCATCTGTAAAATGCAGGTGATACTGGTAACCCTCCTTCTTAACTAAGTATTAGGATTAAATGAACAATCCAGCAATTCCACTTCTGGGTTGTAAAGAAGAAATGTTGCCTGCCATTCCAGTTTTACAAGAGTCAAGCCATTGGCCACTGCAGGCACCCACCTGAGGGGAATTCAGGATGGAGAAAAAAACAGGAAACATTCTGTGCTTTGGATATACTGGCTCCTAGATAGTTAAGGTGAATATCTAAGGAAAAAGTTCAAATCATCCCATACATAGAAAAGCACTAAAATCATTAACTTGAGATGTCTCTTCTTTGTTCTTTGTGATTAGCAGTAATTTTTTCATGCTTAACTACATATTTTCCTGGCAAAAGTTCACAGATATTCTGGCTCCTCCCTTACCTTTTCAGAGCAGTTCCTCATAGCTATCTGAGAGGCTGTATCCCAGGCTAGAGTCCTCAGTAAGGTCCCCAAATAAAACTTAACTCACAGGCTTCCCTGGTGGTGCAGTGGTTAAGAATCCGCCTGCCAATGTAGGGGACACGGGTTCAAGCCCTGGTCCGGGAAGATCCCACAGGCTGCAGAGCAACTAAGCCCGTACACCACAACTACTGAGCCTGTGCTCTAGAGTCCGTGAGCCACAACGACTGAGCCCACGTGCCACAGCTACTGAAGCTCGCGCGCCTAGAGCCCCTGCCCAACAAGAAAAGCCACTGAAATGAGAAGCCTGCACACCGAAACGAAGAGTAGCCCCTGCTCACTGCAACTAGAGAAAGCCCGCATGCAGCAACGAAGACCCAACGCCGCCAAAAATTAATTAATTAAAAAAATTTTTTTCAAAACTTAACTCACAACTTTTACATTATGCATTTTTCTTTCGGTCGATGGGGTATATACCCAAAAGAACTGAAAGCAGGAACCTAAACAGGTATTTGTACACCCATGTTCATAGTAGCACTATTCACAATAGCAAAAAGGTAGAAGCAACCCAAATGTCCATCAATGGATGAATGGATAAACAAAATGTGGTCCATTCATACAACAGAATATTACTCATACATGACTAAATGAAATTATCATACACGCTACAACATGAACCTTGAAGACGTCATGCTAAGTGAAATAAGCCAGACATAAAAGGACAAGTATTTTGTGATTCTACTTTTATGAGATGCTTAGAATAGGCAAATTCATAGAGACAGAAAGTAGAACCGTGGTTACCATGCACAACATTGTGAGAGTACTTAATGCCACTGAATTGCATGCTTAAAAATGGTTAAGATGGTCAATTTTATGCTACATATATTTTACCACCACCACGACAAAAAGATTAAATGAGATCATTTTATAAGGCCTCTTAGCATAGGGACAAATATTCATGATTATCACTTTTTTCCTAGAAGTGTTCTAATAAAGTGAGGAACAAGAGCTAGGGGAGCAGAACCAAGCCAGCGGGCTAACTGTGTGTGGTCTGCCTCAGGGACCCTTCACAGCTGATACTGGAGTGAGACTTTGCTACAGAGCTGGAAGGGGAGGCTCTGAGAGGCCTAAGCTGCACCTCCTAGGAGCCTGAAACCACCACGACTATCAAGCTCTAGAAGGGGGCTCCGCTGGGAGCAGGTGGGCGGTGGTCTGCCTGGGTGAGCCCTTCCCCATAACGGCCCGAGGGCCCGTACTTTGTCTTCACCAGGCAGGAATTTCTGGGCCTGGGGACATCTGCATTTGGTATCTTGATTGCTGACCTGTCCCAGCAGCTGCCAAACCATGATATGCTTTCTCTGAAACCCAGTGGGCAGACAGAAAACAAGTTAGCCTGGCCTTCCCGGCTTTTGTGTCATAATTAGTATTCTATTCCTTGTGTAGAGAGAAAATAGCCAGAGCACCTGCTCTGAGAGGCGTCAATTGCCGCCAGACGTCCCCAGGGCATTCTTTATATGTATACCATTTCAGGAGAAAGACTTGTAGGAGCCTTAGTCTAACCCACTCACTTCACAGCAAAGCCAGCACAACGCCAAGGAAGTCGACAGACTTGGAGAGCAAGGGCTATGGTTCAAATCCCAGCTGGCCACTTCCAAACTGTGCAACTTCAAGCAAGTTCTTTAACTTCTGGAAGCCTCATTCCTCTTCAGTAAAATAAAGATAATAATACCTGTCTAAAATAATAATAATAATAAAAAAAATAATCATAATACCTGTCTCTTGGAGATCTTCTGAGGAATGAAGGTGAAGGAGAAGTTTAAACTCGCGGCAGCTGGCTGGAGGGAAGTTTGGCTGCACCTCCTCCGAGAATGCTCTCTGTACCAGCCACATCTTTTCACGCTCCATCTCTTGCCTGGTGTTATTGTCTCCCTGACATCTATCCTCACCTGAAATTGTTAATGTGTATACTCATTGGTTTTACTCTTCCCCCTTCCTCCACCAGAAAGTAACTCTGACCCACTCTGGCTCAGCAGCTAGGGCTGGATCTAGCAATGGCATTTAGTAAACGTTTGTGGAATAAATGGCCCTAGAGAGTTACTCTGGGGTTAGATCAAGCCTCGTTTCTTCAAATTGCCATACAACAAACACATGGGCACTTTAGGTAAAGTATTTCAGTAACTGTTGAGAAGTCATCAGCCTAAGAGAGATACATTTAGCTGTGTGGACCAGAAGTAGTTCAAATCTCCAAGGCCTAGACAAGGAGAGCAGATAAAACGAAGGCCTCTGGTACCAGTCCCTCCTTTGCTGGAACCCAGTGTCCCGGTAATGTGGGAGAAGCATTGGGGTTCTGAGGGTAGAGGTGGGAAGAAGATGGATGTGAGGAGGGTAAGGCTGAGTGGGGGGAATAAGATAACCCAGAGTGGGGATTGGCTTTTCTAGGATTCTGACTCTTGTCTGTGAAGTACATTGCAGAGTTGGGTTCTTAGAAATCACTGTATTGAACCAGGACATCATAGTAGTGAAATACGTAGGCTCTGGGTCCAAACCTAGGTTCATCCCTTACCTCCCGTGTGATCTTGTCACCGCAGAACCAGTCCCACAGTGGCCCTATTCTGGTTCTAACAAGACACTGAGCTGTTTTTCAGAGACGACAGAACAAAACCTCAAGTCATGCAGCCAAAGCATGTACAGAGGAGAAAATTTTGACCTCAAACAAATTCGCTCCCTTCCCCCATCCCCCCACCCCCTCAAGAAACCAAAGGACCTGGGACATGACCGGAACTTGAATGACAGAACCCAGAAGGGAAGGATCCATTGTCCAGGAAGATCTGGTGCCAAAGCCCCTTTCCCACACCTTTTACCCTAAATGGCCAAGTTCCAGAGCCCTCCAATCAGAACCTGCCTGGCCAGACCTTCAACATACCAACACTCCTCCCCTAATTCATAAAAGTTTGACAGAACCCCAGATGGGGAGACAGATTTGAGCTGTGCCTCCTGTCCCCTTGCCGGCCAACTTCGCAATAAAGTTCTTTCTTTTCTCAAATGCCGGTGCCATAGTATTGGCTTCTATGCACGTAGGGCAGTGAACCCTTTGCTCAGTAACAATCTGGAGTCAGGTTTGTTTCCTCTCTGGGTTTCAGCTTCCTCATCTGTGAAATGGGATGATAATAATACAAGGTACTTTAAAAAGTTATTCCCTGGTTAAATGAGATCAATCACCCAACAGTTAGCATAGTGTGCTACTGAAATACATTTCTAGTCCCAAGATGGAGTCACTCCCATCTGGGGTGCCAAGTCAGCAAACCAAAACTTAGATAACATTCATGTCCCAGCAAATGCTCGCCCTGACCAGGAACACAGTATACCCAAGGCAGCCAATCCCCAAAAGCCGAGTTAACTCTGGGCTCTATACTTATTTCCTCGTTCCTTATTCATTTGCTAATTTTCTCTTCCTTGTTCCTTATTCTTTATCCTATAAAAGCTTCCTGCCTTCTGTCCCATTTCGCAATTCTTTGGGACCTTGGGAACCGAGACTGCCTGCTTCATGAAGTGTTAAAGTGTTTGCATCACCTGAATTGTCCTCTTTTTTTTTTTTTTAATATTTATTTATTTATTTGGCTGCACCGAGTCTTTGGTGCAGCATGCGGGATCTTCATTGCCACGTGCGGGATCTTTAACTCTTGCGGCATTCAAACTCTTAGTCGCAGCATGCGGGGGTCTACTTCCTTGACCAGGGATTGAACCCGGGCCCCCTTGCATTGGGAGCGCAGAGTCTTAGCCACTGAACCACCAAGGAAGTCCCTGAATTGTCTTCTTTACTCATTTTGAACAGCACTCAGCACAAAGGAGCAGCAGAATCATTCTTAGCTATATTTTCATTCAGATGAAATGTTGAGATCTAGCATAGAGACATGACTCCAGTTGGTGGCAGAGCTTAGAACTCACTGCTCTTGGTTCATGCTCTGTCCTCTATCTGTGGTGGCTGCCATCTCTGGTCCCCAGGGCCTTGGGTCTAAGAGGGGAGCCTGAATATGCAAAAAATAAATCTCAGGAAACCACAAGGATGACAAATGAGGCTTAGTATGTGTAGTCAAGTAGACCCATGCCTTGTGATATTAGGATCTTCAAAGAGAATCCCCTATCCAGAATGATGGTAACGAATGCAGTTTATTGAGTGCTTTCTCATATGCACAAGACATAGTTTGAGTGTCTAAAACGATTATGTTATTTATTCTCCAGAGCAACCCTAGGAAGTAGGAGCTGTCATGACTCCCATTTTATAAATGTGGAAATTAAGACCATAAGAAGTTTAACTGGTTCAAGGCCATATTAAGAAAGTTCTAGGGAATTCCCTGGCCGTCCAGTAGTTAGGATTCCGCGCTTTCACTGCCGAGGGCCCTGGTTCAATCCCTGGTGAGGGAACTAAGATCCCACAAGCCACATGGTGTGACCAAAAAAAATGAAGATAAATACAAATTTTTTTAAATTAAAAATAAGAAAGTTCTAAGTGGAACTATGTGGCAGTCCCTCCTTGCCCCACCACAGATTGACATTCCAGTATTAAAGAGTCCTGCCTAAGGATCACAGCATCTTTTTTTTTTCTTATTTTTTGGCCATGCCATGCAGCATGTGGGATTTTAGTTCCCCCGACCAGGGATCGAACCCGGGCCCACGGCATTGAAAGCATGGAGTCTTAACCACTGCACTGCCAGGGATCATAGCATCTTATATGCTATACTTGGTATAGTATATAAGACTATACTAAGCCCTGGCAGTGATGTACATATTCAAAATGTATGAATCTGTTCACAGTAGAATCTCAGAGGTGACAGGAGTATTAGCAATAATAACAGCTAATACTATGTCAACTATTGTTGTAAGTTCATGTAAACTTTAAAAGCAAGACTACAAAGTAGGAACCATTATTATTCTTGTCTAACAGAGGCATAGAGAGGTTAAGAAAGTGGCCACTGGAATGGCATGGCTGATGGTCAAGAAGTGGAGCAGGGAGGTGAACCCAAGCAGCCACAGGCAATCTTGTGTCTGCACTTTGCCCTGTTCTGCCTCTTGGTAAATGACCTGCCCAGTTGCTTGATAACCTGTTGGTAGGCTGTTTGTAGGCTCAGGTGACCCTTTGTGAATCTGAAAAACAAAGCCATAAATACTCTCTTCAGACACAAAACTCTCTGTGATTTTAGGGGCTTCCCAAAGCTTCTGTCTGATACGTATCAGAAAACCTCCAAAAAGTAACCTCATTTCAATCCAGACCCTCTACCTCTAATCTCCCCATAACACCCTCCATCAGACTGGCTCTACCATCTCCAAGAGTGGGAACGTCCTACCTCCCAGGCAGCTCATTCTTCAATCAGCAGGATTCAATAGAAACTTCTCCCCTCTGGTGAGATGATGTTGCCTCCCAGAGCCTGCTGCACAGAGCCTGGAGCCTTGGAGATCAAGTCAGATTCCAGTTCCCAGACAGCTCTTCAAAGGACAGCCCTGGGTCCATCCCATCCCACCCCTGCTTCCTGGAAAGCTTCTGATAGGCAGGGAGCCCTGGCCTCTCATCTAGTTGTTTGTGTCCCTCTTGAAGCAAGAGAAGTAGAGATGAGGGTGATGCTGCTTCACAAAGGATGTCCTTGTCCCTGCTGAGCAGGTATGGATGGAAGGAGCCTAAAGAGCCCTCCTGATCCAAGAAGTGCAAGTGCGGATACCCTTCTGCTGGCTTGCTATGCACCCTTGGTCAGAGGCTGGACTGCATGCTTCTGGGCCCAGGTTAGTCTTTCTGCAAAACCGGGGGTGGGGGGTTGATTAGATTGAGGTTGCAAACCCAAAAGCTCATTGAGGCCAAGCTAATGATAGAAATATCTAGGAATATTCATTTCCTCTACAAAGAAGAAGGTTCTCTTCTGAACCTTCTTCAAAGAAGAAGGCCACTCTCTTTTTCTATTTCTGATGGAGCCCTGGAGGCAAACTATCTAAAGTAATAAAGACAAAACTGCCAGCGGTGAAGAAAATGGCAATGAGCACTTGGTCTCAGTGGAGGGGACCAAAGGGGACTGTCACCCACTTCCCGTCTGCAGGGGCAGCTGTGGGATGCCGACTCTTTGTCTATAGGAGCGTCTGACACTCAGCATCACCAATGTGGACACACAGACCTGGTGATAGCAGATCTTACCCACTTTCTTTTTTTTTTAAATAAATTTAATTATTATTATTATTTTTTAGCTGCGTTGAGTCTTCGTTGCTGTGCGTGTGGGCTTTTCTCTAGTTGCGGCGAGCGGGGGACACTCTTCATTGTGGTGCGCGCACTTCTCATTGTGGTGGCTTCTCTTGTTGTGGAGCACGGGCTCTAGGTGTGCAGGCTTCAGTAGTTGTGGCTCGTGGGCTCAGCAGCTGTGGCTCGCGGGCTTAGTTGCTTCGCAGCATGTGGGATCCTCCCGGACTGGGACACGAACCCTTGTCCCCTGTAGTGGCAGGCGGATTCTTAACCACTGCGCCACCAGGGAAGTCCCTTACCCACTTTCTAAAGAAGCCAGACACATGAATTTTTATGTGAAACTCCCAGTTTTTAGAATGTTGGCTCAAATTTTTCTTAAACAGTGGGAGGGCCAAATACATGTTCTGAACTGTGATCCACCGGTTTGCAATCTCTGGAGCCGGTGTTTTTAAAGCTCCCTTTCTGCTGGAACATTCTGTGGAGGGAGAAGTGAAGAGAGCAGGAGGACGGGAAAGAAGGAAAGATGGCAGGTGCCACAGGGGACTCTCTCTGAGACCTGGTTTGGCCTCTGTTGAGCCTCTGAACCTCTGCTAGTTCAGCAGAGGGGAGGGGGAGAGGGAGGAGGAGAAGGCGAGGAAGGCCTGGCCTTTCTAGGCTGGGAGGCTGTATTTAGTAGACCATCCTTTCCTATTGCTTTCAGTTCTCGCTTGGGAGAAACATAATGGCCCCAGGCCTCAGGAGTGTCTGAGCAGGTCTGAACAGGAGGCTCAGGTCTGTGGCTGGAGAGGCGGTGCCCTGGCTCCCAGTGCTGATGGAGGGGGGAGGGGAGGGGGCACTCAGCATCCTAGGCCAGAGGTGGGCCCTGGGCCTCAGCCTCAGGCTGGACTGCTGCCTGCTCCCTGGCTTGCTTCTAGCTCCCAAGGAGCCCTGGATATCTTTCCAACTGGGCCTCTGTGTCAAGAAGGGAGTTTATAGCCCATGGTTAGCATGGCTGACCGCCAGCCTGGCAGATGGCCAGAGCCCAGAGCACACTGGGAAGGATCCTAAACAAGGCCCCTGGTGGGCAGCTGTGACCCAGAATCTTCCAGCCAAACAGAAGTAAGCAGGGAGGAGGAACACCAGGGGGACCCTTCCCCTGACCTCTCAGGCTCCCTGGGCTCAGGCATCAGCCAGGGACAGGATGGTGCTCCCTGAGGCACCAGGCAAGCAGCTGTCACAAAAGGGCTGCAGGAGTTCACTTTTAAGGGGCCTTTCAACCTTCTGAGGCTGTGAGTCCATGACTATGATCCAGCTTTTCTCACACTGTAGATGTCTCTCTGTATAGAGGACATCTGTGGTTTCCCCTGGCCTGGAATCCACTTCGCTCCTTTTGTTAGAGGCGCCCTAGTTATCCTTCCAGAAACAATCCCTTCTCCACTCTCAGTTCACGTGGATCAGGTGAGGCTAACCTGGCCTTTCTACCTGCCTGGCTCCAGGGTGGGCACATGTGCCAGGCCTGGCCTGGCCTGGCTGATCAGCCGATTCCTACCTCTGCTGGGTCCGATGAGACCACCCGAAGGAATTCTGCTGGATCTCTTGGGAAAAGAGACATTGTCAGCAGTCAGCTTCCTGCACATCTGGAGGTGCTGGAGACCATCTGGCCATGACACCGGGGCAGCTTCCTTGAGGACGACGCCATCACAGAAGGAGACCCCATGGAAAGAGAGGGAGAGAAAGGGACGGAGAGAGAGAGGGGACCAGATTGATGGCTGCATTGACGTGTATAAGAGAGAGATAGAGACCTGAGACTTGATGAAACGGTTTAAGCCCCTGGATCCACCTTTAACTGATGAAGAATTGGATCCCTGGACTTTTCAGTGAAACAGTCAAGAATATGCCACTGGGGCATAAAAATTACTTTGAGAAGGCATTTGAGTTCCTGATATTTTTTCTCTGCTTAAAAGCATAGCTTCTCAAAAGAACTCAATTGTCCTAAATCCCTCCCTGGGGAGCAACAAGGGAAGATTGACTAGAGACTAGAATTACCCACCTAAACAGACACTGTCATAAAGTGATCATATCTCCCATCTAGTCTCCTAAGGGCCCATTTCTCTTTCCTCATAGTAATTTGTTTTCCTGTAACTGCCCTTCTCCCTCCTCCCCTTCCCCTATTAAGATGGTATATAGGGACTTCCCTGGTGGTCCAGTGGGTAAGACTCCACACTCCCAATGCAGGGGCTCTGGGTTCGATCCCCGGTTGGGGAACTAGATCCCACATGCATGTCGCAACTAAGAGTCCACATGCTGCAACTAAGAGTCCGCATGCTGCAACTAAGAGTCCGCATGCTGCAACTAAGATCCAGCACAGCCAAAATAAATAAATAAATAAAATAATTTTTTTTTTTTAAAAAAGATGGTATATAAACCCCAAATTCTTTTTTTTTTTTTGGCTGCACCGGGTCTTTGTTGCCGCGCACGGGCTTTCTCTAGTTGTGGTGAGTGGGGGCTACTCTTCGTTGTGGTGCGTGGGCTTCTCACCGTGGTGCCTTCTCTTGTTGAGAAGCACAGGCTCTAGGTGTGTGGGCTTCAGTAGATGCGGCGTGCGGGCTCAGTAGTTGTGATGCACGGGCTTAGCTGCTCCGCAGCATGCGGGATCTTCCCAGACCAGGGCTCAAACCCGTGTCCCTTCACTGGCAGGTGGATTCTTAACCACTGTACCACCAGGCAAGTCCCTAAACCCCAAATTCTAACCACCTCCTTGAGTCACATTTTTCTGTAAACTTCTGTATATTATGTGATTAAACCTATCTTTTCTTCTTACTAATCTGTCTGTTGTTGGTTTAATCCACAGGCCCCCATTTACATAACCTAAGAGGGCAGAAGAAAAGTTTTTCCTCTCTTACATCAGTTATATAAGCAAAAAAAAAAAAAAAATCTACCTCTGACATCAGCTTCCAGGACTCCAACATTCCACACGAGATTATATAATTATATTATGTAATTATACAGTAAATCTGTGATTTACTCTATAATTTGCTTAAGGAGTAAATTCTACTTTACCTACTTTTTTTTTTTAGGACATAGAGAAGACAGCAATAACCCAGGCCTCTGAAATCCTGCCCTGGTTGACTGAAACTAGGGGAATTTGCCCAAGAAGCCTCAACGATCCTGGCTGCATTCCTGCCCTGCCTGCACGCCCAGCATATACCCTAGACAGCCCTGGTCAGTGCCGAGACCTGCAAAAGAGAATGTCACAGGTCCCAGTGGTGCCCTTTATTCATTCATTTGCTAATTGAACACATATTTATGGAGCACCAACTGTGTTCAGAAATGATGTTCTTATCCTCAGAGATCTTAGAATTTGGTGAGGAAAACAGACCAGTAAGAAGAATTTCATCAGAATGTGATGACTGCTATGCTAGAAATAAATACAGAGAAGGGACTTCTAGAGACTGGGGAGAGTGGCAGGCATGTCATAGAAACTTCCTGAAGGAAGTGACCCTTGAGATGAGTTCCACAGGATGAGAAGGAGTCAGCCGGATAGGGGGTAGAGGAAATGCTTTCCAGGCATTTCCAGGCAGAAAGAGCAGCCTGAGATACAAACTCCAGGGGATGGGAGAGGCTGTGGCCTGTCAGTGGGAGTGACTGGGCTAGAGACGGAGTGGGGGGAGGTGCAGGGGATTCCCATCAGGGAGCAGGGCCTGCTTGACAAGCTGGCTTTGATGAGGACTGCTTCCTGCGCATACGCATACGATTGCACAGATGGCTCAGACCCGAACCTGAGGCCAGGGCAAAGCCTGACTCATGCCACAGAGGAAAAAACAAACTGGAGGAGCCCCAGCCAGGGCCCCAGGTCAAGGGTGTGCAACAGAGCCCTACCCACAGAGAAAGCCTGGACCTCCCTTTTGGAAATGATTGAAGGCAGGGCCCGGAGCCTCATCTTCCATCTCCTCTCCCACTCCTGATTCCTCCCTTTCCCACACGTGTCCTTGAGCTCTGCAGGGTCTGTAAGGATGGGAGAGATCATGGGTAAAAGTAGGTACTTTTGAAGTCCGGCAATCCTGGGCCCCAGTCCTAGCTGTGTCATGAAGCATGGCCTTCTTCCTCAACCTCTGTGTGTCTGTCTCCTTGTCTGCAAAATAAAGCTAGTAATAGTACAGATTCAATAAAGTAATGCCTATCTGGTGACACAGTCATGCATTCATTCATTTACTCCTTCTTTTTACGTTGTCTCTTAGCATTCCTTTCTTCAGGGATCCACACCACACTATGTGTTTTGTTAAGACTTTCAGGGGACTTCCCTGGTTCTCCAGTGGCTAAGACTCCACACTTCCGATGCAGGGGGCGCGGGTTCGATCCTGGTCGGGCAACTAGATCCCACATGCCGCAACTAAGAGTTCGCATGCCGCAACTAAAGATTCCACATGCCACAACGATAAATAAGTAAATAAATAAATATTAAAAAAAAAAAAAAAGACTGTTGGTTACAGAGCCTTGGCCTCTTCCAGGCCACAGGGATGGGGCACGGACTATGTCCAGCCAGTCATGCTATCCCCTTCTTGGCAACAGTGATTGGTCCCTAGGGTGGACCTGAGATTCAAGCAGGCCAACCAAAGACTGGATTTCTCTTCCCTGCTGTTACTGAGCTGGAAGAATATGAGTTTGGAGAGAGAGCGCATCTACCTGTGGGTGACGTAACTTCTTACAAGGAAACAGAGCCAAGATAACGATGATGATGATAATGACATCACCATGCTTTGCTTGAAGCCAAATCTGTTCCTGAACTTCCCAGTTTGAAGAACATATTCATTCACATTTTCCTTAAGCCAATCTAGTTTGGTTTCCTTTATATGCAGCTCTAAGACTCTTAAGCCATTTGGCATGTGAAACCCTGACCACAATATCTGTCCCCATAGGAAGAGCTCAGTGAACTGTCACTACAATGAAGACGGTGAAAATATCTTAGGCTCCTTCACCAGCACCCCTTTCCCTCCCAGAACAGTCTCAGCCCTTACCTTCTGGCCTGGGGAACAGGCTACTAGCTGTGTTGGCTTCCCACTTGCAAGAATGGCCTGGGGGTGAGGGATATGGTGACAGGCAGGCCAAACACCCAAGGCCCACCAGTTAGCATGGGAGCTGCAGCAGCCCCACCAAGGTCCCCAGCTGCCCACTGAATGTGATTTGGATCGACTGCCTGGTAGAGTGGCTATCAGCTGGCGTCCCACTGGCCTGGTCTGTATCCTGTCACTACAGAAATGTGTCTCAGTCACTTTATCTTTCTGGGCTTCTGCTTTCTTTTCTATAAAACTGGCACAATAAAAGCCCCTGTCGCTCAGAGAAGTTGTGAGGACTAAATGAGAAAAAATTAATAACAAGCCTAGTATTGACAGTATGCTCGATATATTCCAGGCATTGTTCTAACCACTTTACAAACTATTAGTCCAATTGACCTCCACAGTAAGCCAAGGGGATAGGTACTATTATTTTTCCCACTTTACAGATGAAGAAACTGAGGCTCAGAGAGGTTAATAACATGCCCAGCGTCTCAAAACTAGGAAGGGGTAGAGCTGGGATTTGAATCCAGGCATTCTGACCTGAGTCCACATCAGTAGGGGTCCAGGCAGGATCAAAACCCACGCCAGAGGGTTGAAGAGAAGGAATTTAATAGGGGCAACTAGTTAGAGAGGGGCTAAAAGGGATGAAAACCAAGGAAAGATGGGGCAACCTAGAGGCTAACAAGTGTAGGAAATCACTATTTCCCCAGGGCTGATGGGACAAAAGGAGGAGTCAGTGTCACTGCAGCCCAAGGAGAGCCTTGGCTGCCTGGCAGGAGCTAGGACATTGGAGGAAGGGGCCATCCTCTGGAGTCACTGCCAGAGGCTGCAGGAGTGGCGGTGTCAGGGGTAGGGGATGGGGTGGATACATCTCAACTTCTCCCCACCCCCTGCTCTCAAAGCTGCTGGCACCTCCCACTGGCCAAACCGAAAAGGAAGCCAGTGGGCAGGGGAGCCTGGGAAACATAGTTCAGCCCCCTAGATGTGAGCCCAGCGGAGGAAGGGCAGGGTATGGGTCTGAGAGCAAACAGTAAATGACCTGCATACCCACCGTGCCATACAGCCTTTTCATCAGAATGCAGGGCACATAAGGGCAAGTGCACCCATAAATGGGAATTGTGAGGACACGAATTTAGGTCTCTGACTCCTGGTTCAATGTTGTGTCTGGTACAGGAGCAGAACCCAACAGTTACCGGCATCCTGTGACACTGAAAAGCAGAGGAAGGGGCAACTGGGGCTCCTGATGGTGCCTCCTGTTCTTGGCCTTTGCACATCTGGAAGCTTCTACAGACGGCTCTACGCAGCAGAGTGCAGATCCACAACAAGAAGCAAGCACTGTTTTTCTCTTTCGAGGGTATGAGAACAACCTGAATATCCCCAGCAACTGCTTTGGGATCTGAGAGAAACAGATGCAGCTGCTGCTGAAAAACAGGAGGCAAATACGTGGGGTGAGGTGCCTCTCAGCTCCCCCACGCCCTCCTTTTGCAAAGGCCGTCATCTCTATCCCTGCGGAGTTCCCTCATTCCCCTCACCCCTGCAGGCCCCATATAACCTCGGTGAGTAGCCAGGAAGCAGCCGCCACCTGCTGCCCTGGAAGCTGGCAGGATCCCACAGGTGACAGCATAAGCAAGGGTAGAAGGTCCAAGCCAGAGCACAAGAGATGTGGAGTTGAGTAGGTCCTGCCAGGATGGAGTAGAGATGGTCATGGGAACCCTTCCCTTTGACCAGAATTCTGCCTCTAGGGATTTATCACAGAGATAATCTTACACAAGCGCATAAAGACTTCTGGACAAGGCTATTCACTGCAGTGTGGGTTATGATTCACAGAAGACTAGGGAAAAAAAGCCAATCGGAGGTGATTTGATTAAGCAAATAATGGTGTACTTCAACAATGGAACGCTCTGTGCACCTACAAGGAATGAAACATCTACATATGCTGAAACAGGCTGATCTTCCAGACAGGCTGTTAAGTGAAAAAGGCAAGGGCCAGAACAGTGGGTCTAATATGCTGGGGCGGAGCCAGGGGTCGGGGAAGAAATGTTCTTATGTGTATTTATGCAAGCACCTCTTGCTATCCAAATCTATTTGGTTTCTGAATTCAGATAGCAGGGGTTCAAAGCAAGGGATGCTACATTATTGGAATCTTTGACTCCTGTCTTTCATTTCCGATAGCAAATAGCAAGAGTTCATTAGTAAACAGTTCATCCAAGAGGCTATCTGAATCTATTTTGTTCCTGAGTTGGAATAGTGTTTGGATAACCAGAGTAGACAGTAGGGATATCTGTATATGTAAAGCTCTCACCCTGTGTACGTGTGTATTTTCTCTCTGGGAAGAAACACAAGGAATTGGTTAGCAGTGGTTGCTGCTAGGGTGGGTAATTCAGCCCTGGGGGAATGGGGTAGAAGTGAGGCTTATTTTTCAGTTCACACATATGTTGTGGTGGTTTTAATACATGGCCCCGCAATTCTTTAAGAGGTGGGATCTATGTCCTGTCCTGTTCCATCTGAGGGGCTTTGCATCTGCTTAGACCGATGAAGAATGGTGGAAGTGATACTATATGACTTTGAAGGTTAGGTCATAAAAGGTCATGCAGCTAGTTCTGGGACACTTTCTCTCAGACCCCAGCCACCATGCTGGGAGAAGTCTAAGGCACGTGGAGAGGCCCTGTGCAGGCACTGTGATCCACAGTGCCACCTGGGCTCCACCTCCAGCTAACATCATACGCAGCCATGTGAGTGAGCCATCTTGAAGTTCAGCCCCCATCAAGCATTCAAATGACTGCACCCTCAGCTGCCATGTGACCACATCAATGCCAGAGACCCCAAGTGAGAGCCACCCATACGAACCAAGTCAGCAACAGAACTGCAAGAGACAATAATACATTGTTGTTTCAAGCCACTGAGTTTTGGCATAGTTCTTTGTATGTGAATATTAACTGGACCATATATATCATCACACATATTACTTATTCAAAATTAAGAATATCAGGCTTCCCTGGTGGCGCAGTGGCTAAGAATCTGCCTGCCAATGCAGGGGACACGGGTTCGAGCCCTGGTCCTGGAAGATCCCACATGCCACGGAGCAACTAAGCCCGTGCGCCACAATTACTGAGTCTGTGCTCCAGAGCCCGCCAGCCACAACTACTGAGCCCACATGTCACAACTACTGAGCCCACGTGCCACAACTACCGAAGCCTGCATGCCTAGAGCCCGCGCTCTGCAACAAGAGAAGCCACTGCAATGAGAAGCCTGTGCACCGCAAAGAAGAGTAGCCCCAATTTGCCGCAACTAGAGAAAGCCCGCGCGCAGCAACAGAGACCCAACGCAGCCAAAAATAATAAATAAATAAAGTAAATAATTTAAAAAAAAATTAAGAATATCTTCCTTGTAAACATACAGGGATGGTGCTAAATGTTAAATGTACAGTATCTCATTTATTCCTCACAAGTTCACTGTAGTTATCTCCATTTCACAGATGAGAAAACTGAAGCTCTGAGGGGTTCTCTGGTTACCTGCCCAAGATCACACCTCACAAAAAGCAGCCCTAGGATAAGAAACCAGGAGGCCTCTCAGTCCCAGGGTAACTGTCCCTCCCGGGTCCCTGCTCTCACTCCTTCCCACTGCGGGCCTCACCTTCTCCAGTGAGGGGTTGGGAAGAGGTGAGGGGTGGAAACTCACAGCCCACAGGGGCCTGGTCAGTAACACAGAGGGGTGATGCGGGCGTGGTGGGCTCAGCTCCGGGAGAACCAGCTCAGAGTTGCCAGATCGTTGGATTGTTTGAATAGAATCCAGAAATCAGATTTTTATGTGCACTTTATTTCTGTTTTCATGTTGGCAACTAGTTATGTGTGTGTGTATTGTTATTTTTGTGTTTTTCATTGTGTAGACTGACAGGCAAAACAAAAACAAAAGCCTGCGGATTTGCCTCTCTGGACTAGGAGATCTCCAAGGAGTCTTTGGCGCAGACGTTCTGACTTTCGGCAGAGCCTCTCTGGGGAGACAGCACAATTCCAATCCCAGGAGGCCCAGATCTGAGAAAGGAGAGGGGTGGTGAAGACGGAGACGCCCCAGCCTCTCCAGCAGTGGGGAGGGGAGGCAGGGGGTGCCGGGAAGCCAGGCCACAGGGACCCACAGCAGTGCTGGAGGGCAGCTGAGCCTGTGGCCAAGCAGCCGCCATAAGCTGCCCGCCTTCCCAGAGCTGTGGGTCTGCTCCCTGGGGCCGCGGAAGGCAGCCAGGGCACCAGGGGAGACTGAATTTCCATTGCAATTGGAAAGCACCTCCGCCCGCCCACACCAGCCATTTTCTCCACCTCTTCTGCTCACCCCACTGCTTTTCCAACAGGAACGCTGCCCCCACCTCTTCCCCATCGACCCTTCTTAGCAGAGGGGAGGGATCGATCGACCTCAGCTGTCTCCCTGGGCCTCTCCCTCCCCACTCCCCAGTGTCTTCGATTCCCTCCTGAGCTTGCGGCCCATTCCATTTTCAGCTGACTTGTCTTCCTCTGAGATCCAGCCTGGCAGAGCGCCGTGGAGTGATTGATGAGCTAGGGAGCTCTGGCTGGCAGGCGGGTGGGCAGCCAGCCAGAGACGCGGCTCTCACAAGACAGCCCGGCCGCCCAGGGAGAGCCCCCAGCTACTGGGGTGCTCCCTGAGGTCCCCCCGCCGCCACCCAGGTTGACATGGCAGCCGCTCTGGACAAAGCAGATAACCACAAGGGCCACTGCGTACAGTACCTGGCACACAGCAGTCCCTGAGGCAATGAGGGCGCTCTATTCTCCTCTCCAAAAACAGACCCAAGAAGATGAAGACAGTGAGCTCCTTAAAGCTGGGAATGTTCTCATTCAGCCATGCCTCTCAGTCCAGGTGTTTATAATCTGTACACTCATTCATTCGTTCATTCATGCAGCAGGAGCCTTTGCTACGAGGACCAGCACTTCACTATAATTGCTAGTGTGGTCTTGGGGGACACGGTGGTTTGAATCCAGGCTCCATCACCTCCCAGCTCGGTAAACCTGGGCTCGTCACTTCACCTCTCTAAGCTGCAGCTTCTCTCTCAGGGTTGCCACCGTGAGATTGTTAGATAATATGGAAAAAGAGCTTAGGACAGACCCTGGCATATAAAGGAGATCAAGAAATGTTTTCAGGGCTTCCCTGGTGGCACAGTCGTTGAGAATCTGCCTGCCAATGCAGGGGATACGGGTTCGAGCCCTGGTCTGGGAAGATCCCACATGCCGCGGAGCAACTAGGCCCGTGAGCCACAACCACTGAGCCTGCGCATCTGGAACCTGTGCTCCGCAACAAGAGAGGCCGCGATAGTGAGAGGCCCGTGCACCGCGATGAAGAGTGGCCCCTACTTGCCGCAACTAGAGAAAGCCCTTGCACAGAAACGAAGACCCAACACAGCCAAAAATAAATAAATAAATAAATAAATAAATAAATAAAATAAAAAGGAATTCCCTTAAAAAAATATTTAAAAAAAAAAAAAAAGAAAAGTTTTCAGTTGGGGCTTCCCTGGTGGCGCAATGCTAAAGAATCTGCCTGCCAATGCAGGGGACATGGGTTCGAGCCCTGGTCGGGGAAGATCCCACATGCCGCGGAGCAACTAACCCCGTGCACCACAGCTACTGAGCCTGCACTCTAGAGCTCGCCAGCCACAACTACTGAGCCCATGTGCCACAACAACTGAAGCCCGTGCGCCTAGAGCCCGTGCTCCACAACAACAGAAGCCACCACAATGAGAAGCCCACGCACCGCAACCAAGAGTAGCCCCCGATCGACACACCTAGAGAAAGCCTGCCTGCAGCAATGAAGACCCAATGCAGCCAAGAATAAATAAATAAATTAAAACAAAAAAAAAGAAATGTTTTCAATGAACAGCAAATAAATGAGGGCCTACCACGTGCCAGGTTCTGGGGCTACAGCTCTGAGCGAGGCAGATAAGATCCCTGCTCTCACGCAGTTCACCTTGGAGAGAGTCTGGAAGACCAACAATAAACAAATAACTGAACGGACAAACAGGAAATAGCAGGTAGAGCTAACAGGGCATAGGATGGAGAATAGCAAGGAACGATGGTGATGGGGGGGATGGCCTGAAGGCCCCTCCAAGGAGGTGACACTGGAGTTGAGTTGGGACGAGGAGGACAGGTGAAAATCTGGGGAGACAGCATTACAGGCAGGGGGAACAGCACATGTGAAGTTCCTGAGGCAGGAGCAAAGCTTGTAATATGTGAGAATCAGAAAAAGAAGAGAGAGGGGCCCACGTGGCCAGAAGAGCAAAGGAGAGAATGTAGGAGATGAGCTTGGAAACCTAGAAAAGGCCAGAGCAGCAAGGACATGTAGGTCAGGATGACGGTTTTATTTTAAGCACAGTGAAGTGACTATGCTTTTGTTTCTGTTTTGCTTTTCAGTCTTCACAATTTAAAAAAAAGAAAATGCCACAACTAAGTAGCCCGCATGCCGCCACGAAGATCCCGCGTGCCGCAACGAAGACCCGGCACAGCCAAAGTAAATAAAAATAAATAAATATTTTAAAAAAATAATAAAAATTAAACAAACAAAAAGAATTAGTTGCCAACATTTTAAGCAGGGGAGTGGTGTGATGAGGGAACAGAAGGGGGAACGGCCGAGAGGTTCTCATGGTGACTCGGACCAGGGAGGTGTGGCCATAGCAGGTGCAGGGTGGTCTGAGAGGTAGCAGGGACAGGTCTTTTCCTAGATTCCCAGGAGGACAGAAATTGGACCAGGTGTCCATGATGATTCCTGGGGTTTTCATTTGAGCTGCTGGATGAATGGTGGTGCTGTTTACTGAGATGGGGCAGCTCCATAAAGTGTATTTTGCTTTATGCCATCAGTCAAGAACAGCAGGCACAGCACTTAAGCAGAGGTGGTCTCTGTCCTTAGGGACTCGTGGTCTGGACGGGGAATCAAAGAAATGAGCAGGCGATGACGATTTGGTGTGATAGGTACTATGACGGGGAAGGAGAGGAGGAGCAGCCACCCCGACATGGGGGAGGGGCCCAGCTCCCTGAGGAAGGCCCTCTGGGCCGATGTGCTCCGGCCCTTCCCTCCAGCCTCCTTCTGCCTTCGTCCCTCACTATACTCCAGCCACACTGATCTTTCTACTCTTCTAAAATCCACTTTGGGGGCTTCCCTGGTGGCGCAGTGGTTAAGAATCCGCCTGCCAATGCAGGGGACACGGGTTCATGCCCTGGTCCGGGAGGATCCCACATGCCACGGAGCAACTAAGCCCGTGTGCCGCAACTACTGAGCATGCACTCTAAAGCCTGTGAGCCACAACTACTGAGCCCCCAGGCCTGGAGCCCGTGCTCTGCAACAGAAGCCACCGCAATGAGAAGCCTGCGCGCTGCAATGAAGAGTAGCCCCCGCTAACTGCAACTAGAGAAAGCCATCACACAGCAACGAAGACCCAACACAGCCAAACATAAAAATATATAAATTTTTTTTTTAAAAAGGCTTTTTCTTTCCTGCGTCTGAGCTGTGCACATGTGGTTGCATCTTCTAGGAATGCCCACTTCTATCTCGGCCTGTTTCTATTCCCCTCTGTGTTCATCTCAACTTAATTTTTTTTCTTGCTGAAATTGTTGAATTGACCATCTCCTCCTATAAGAATCTGTAAGGGGATAGGAAGAGATTTGTGTCTTATTCACTCCTGGATCCCAAATCCTCAGCACAGCCCTGCACACGATAAGTACTCTATAAGTATGGGGGGACTTTCTTGGCGGTCCAATGGTTAAGACTCCACACTTAAAACGCAGGGGGCACGGGTTTGATCCCTGGTTGAGGAACTAAGATCCTGCATGCCGCATGGCGTGGCCAAAAAAAAAGCACTCTATAAGTATGGGTTGAATGAATGAGTGAACAGATGAATGAAGGTGAGGCCTGAGAAATGAATTGAGTTAGACAGGCAAAGAGCAGGGGAGGTAAGACTAGTCCAGGCAGAGGGGATGGCTTGTGGAAAGGCCAGGAGGCAAGACAACACAGTATAATCAGAAAACCAAAAGGACTGACAGATCTGAAGCTACCTGTATTTTCTCCATGCCCTCGGCCTGGCCAGCATACAGGGGGTCCTCAGTAAGCATGGAGGCCTCCCTGCTCTCTCCCGTGTGGTGAACAGAGAAACTGCAGCAGGATGGCCAGAGCCCAGGAGCTCCCGGGGTAGGGACTGTGCCTCACTCTGTGCCAGGCCCAGACCAGCACATCGTAGGTTTTGGACGTTGACTGATGCTGAGAGGACATTCACACCTCAGCTGCAAAAGGGACGGGACTTGATAATTCCAGAATGTTAGCTCCAACAAAGACTTTAGAGCCCAACCTGCCCCGTTACCAATGAGAAAACTGAGGCCCAGAAAAGGGGATGGATTTGTGCAAGCTCACACAGCAAGTCAGTGAGATGGGAGCCCAGATGTCCTGACTGCTGGTGCAGAGCCTCTCCCACCCTGTCCCCACTTCTACCAGTCCCCCTCCTTCCCTCTCCATCCTTCTACCTTTCAAGATGTTAGAAACCAGCAGATTGGAGCCAACAGAAAATCCCTGAGTGCCTTTTACCAGGGTGAAGGTATTGTGTTACAGGGAGGGCAGATGGGGCGACCCATTAGCAAGCGAACACTGAGTTCCTGTGAGTTCCATTAGGGCTTCTAATTAACCCATTAGCACCCACTGGAAACGGGAAGCACAGAGACCCCCAGAGGGGATGAGTAATGGAGTAAGACAGCTTTGATAAGGCCAAGGGAGCAGAGTTGGAGAGACAGAGAAGGGGTCTTTCCTCTTTCCTTAGAAGGAGACTTTCCTTGGAGAGGGTGCCAGGTACTGTCAGGGATGAAGAAGACCAGGCAGGACTCAGAAGCATGGCATTTCAGAGCTGGAGGGAGCCAGCTGAGCTGACCCTTTGTACGGATATGAAAACTGAACAACAGAGAGGACGAATTTCTCTCTGAGTCACTCATGGAGAACCCAGGATTCCTGGCCATCACACTACATTACAGGACTCAAGTGTGCTACAGGAATTATGGCTAAAAATACAGCCAACCATTATTGGAGCACCAAGCTAACTGCTCTACATATTTATCTTATTCTCACAGCAATCTTGGGAGGCAGGTACTATTACCTCAAAACTGAGGCTCAGAGTGGTTGAGTAACTGCCCCAAATCACACAGTTAATATGTGGAAGAGCCAATATTCAGACCCAGGCAGACTGATCACCAAATTCTCATCTTCATCGTCATGCCATCTTGGGTAGCAGCAGAAAGAGACAAAATCACCATTTGACACGTTGTCTGCACAGCCCTTCACTCCGTCATGCTTTTTATTTTAAGCACTTGAAGATGATACTATTGTCCTATTTTACAAGTGGAAAACCCAAGGCACAGTGAGGCCAAGGAGCCCACCTAATGTCACACACACAGATACTGTCAGAATCAGGATGCAAACCCGTTGATCTCCATCGCCAAGGCTCTGGGCCACTCCACTGCATGAGTGTGAGGACCCCTACTCTAGGGCAACCGTGTAAATGTGCCTACCTCTCTGCTTGGCATCCAGACTGATCCTTCCACTTACTCGGGGAAACACTGAATGAAACCCCTGCCCTGGCCAGGCACCATAGTAAGCACTTGTATGAGTTATCTTAAACAGGTGGTCCTGGTACGGAATGTGGAACTAACAAGCTACCACCAACCGGAAGAATTTGGGAAAGGTCAAAAGGAGAGAGGAGACTCCAGTCCATATGCCCTACCAACCTCCCAGAATCCTTCTCGGTGGAATCCATCTTGGCTGAGTGATGCGCGCACCACCAGGAAGGACCCCGAGTCAGAGTGACTGGCCAGAGACAAGCCGGAAACTAACCCCATTACCATAAAACCTGAGACTGCAAGCCACATGTCAGAGCAGTTCTCCTGCGTTTCCTTACCCTGCTGCTCTCCACCCGGGACCCCTTCCCAATAAAGTGTCTTGCTTTGTCAACACGTGTATCTCCTTGGACAATTCATTTCCAAGTGTTAGGCCCACTCTCAGGCCCTGGAAGGGGTCCCCCTTCCTGCAACATACTTGTTCATCTATTCATTCACTCAGACAACAAATGTAATATTGCGTGCCTGCTGTGTCTGCCAGACCCTTGCTTACGAGACCAGTGGGATTCCAGCACTTGTGCAGCTACCATTCTACCTGGGGGGCAGGAAAGACAGATAGCAATTCCAATAGGGTAGGGATGAGCATTGGGTGTCATGGCATCACCTAGTCCTAGGAGACAGAGAAGGCCGAGCTGAGTCTTGTAGGCCAATTAAGCATTGTCCAGGCAGAGAGGAGCTAGAAGCAGCCCACACAGAGCCCCAGAGGTATAAGAGAGCCCCAATTCCAGTAAAAGCTGGGTGGGAGCTTTTACAGGAGGAGCCAGGTGGAACTGGAGAATCAAGAAGTGGCTGGAGTGTGGACTTTACCCCCAAGACAATGGGGAACCACTGTAGGATATTACATGTATCATGAAAATTTGCATTTAGAAAGCTTGACTCTGGAAGAAGGATGTGATGGGCTGGGGGTAGATGCCTGGAGGTGGGTTTCCAAAGATAAGGAGGACTAAGGTGATTGATTTGATCCAGGAGTGAGAGGCAGGGAAGTGGCCTGTTACTGACTAGGATGACAGGAGAATCAGGGTGGGGGTTGGGAGAATGAGAGACAAGTTCCTTAGACCTGCTGAGTATGAGATGACTAAGGGCGTCTAAGAGACTCTGTCTAGAGCGTGCCTGGACTTACTGGCCTGGATTTCAGGCCTACTGGTCTTAAGATTTTGCAGAGAACTGACTCCAGACCTTCTTACTCTGTGCCTCAACTTCCTCATCTGGGGACTTCCCTGGTGGTCCAGTGGGGAAGACTTGTGCTCCCAATGCAGGGGGCCTGGGTTCAATCCCTGGTCAGGGAACTGACCAGATCCCACATGCATGCCGCAACTAAGAGTCCACAAGCCGCAACTAAGAAGTCCGCATGCTGCAACTAAGAAGTCCGTGTGCCACAACGAAAGATCCCACGTGCCGTAACTAAGACCGGGCACAGCCAAAATAAATAAGTAAATAAATTTTTAAAAATTAAAAAAAATTTTCCTCATCAGTACAATGGGAAATAACATGATCTCATAGAGTTGTGAAGATTAAAAGGATATAAAATATATAATTAATGTATAAAGCATTTGACACAGTCCCTGGTACATGGGGATGCTTCATAAAGGTTAGTTGAATAAATATATAAATGGATGATTCTTTGGACTGTGGCTGCTAGAAGTTATTTGGGAAGAAAGAGTTGATTTAAAAATTCATGGACCTTATTCATACACCATGATCAGGTGGGATTTATCCCAGGGACGTAAGGATTTTTCAATATCTGCAAATCAATTAGTGTGATACACCACATTAACAAATTGAAGGATAAAAACCATATGATCATCTCAATAGATGCAGAAAAGGCTTTGACAAAATTCAATACCCATTTATGATTAAAAACTCTCTACAAAGTGGGCATAATAAAGGCATATATGACAATAATAAAGGCCATATATGACAAACCCACAGCTAACATCATTCTCAATGGTGAAAAGCTGAAAGCATTTCCTTTAAGACCAGGAACAAGATAAGGATGTTCACTCTCACCACCTTGATTCAACATAGTTTTGGAAATCCTAGCCATGGCAATCAGAGAAGAAAAAGAAATAAAAGGAATCCAAACTGAAAAAGAAGAAGTAAAACTGTTACTGTTTGCAGGTGACATGACACTATACATAGAAGATCCTAAAGATACTACCAGACAACTACTAGAGCTCATCAGTGAATCTGGTAAAGTTGCAGGATACAAAGTTAATGCACAGAAATCTCTTGCATTACTATACACTAACAATGAAAGATCACAAAGAGAAGTTAAGGAAACAATCCCATTCACCACTGTAACAAAAAGAATAAAATATCTAGGAACAAACCTACCTAAGGGGGCAAAAGACCTGTACTCAGAAAACTATAAGACACTGATGAAAGAAATCAAAGATGGCACAAACAGATGGAGAGATATACCATGTTCTTGAATTGGAAGAATCAATACTGTGAAAATGACTATACTACCCAAGGCAATCTAAAGATTCAGTGCAATCCCTATCAAATTACCAATGGCATTTTTCACAGAACTAAAACAAAAAAATTTTTAAATTTGTATGGAAACACAAAAGACCTCAAATAGCCAAAGCAATCCTGAGAAAGAAAAATGGTGCTGGAGGAGCAGGCTTCCTGACTTCAGACTATACTACAAAACTACAGTCATCAAAACAGTATGGTGTTGGAACAAAAACAGAAATATAGATCAACGGAACAGGATAGAAAGCCCAGAAATAAACCCACGCACCTATGGCCAATTAATCTATGACAAAGGAGGCAAGAATATACAATGGAGAAACGACAGTCTCTTCAATAAGTGGTGCTAGGAAAACTGGACAGCTGCATGTAAAAGAATGAAGTTAGAACACTCCCTAACACCATACACAAAAATAAACTCAAAATGGATTAAGGATCTAAATGTAAGACCAGATACTATAAAACTCATAGAGGAAAACATAGGCAGAACACTCTTTGACATATCTTTATGGATCCACCTCCTAGAGTAATGAAATAACAAAAAAAAAACAAATGGGACCTAATGAAACTTAAAAGCTTTTGCACAGCAAAGGAAACCATAAACAAAACGAAAAGACAACCACAGATTGGGAGAAAAGTTTTGCAAATGATGTTACTGACAAGGGATTAGTCTCCAAAATTTACAAACAGCTCATGCGGCTTAATATCATTGAAACCAATCATCAAACAACCCAACCCCAAAATGGGCAGAAGACCTAAATAGACATTTCTCCAAAAAAGACATACACGTGGCCAAGAGGCACATGAAAAGATGTTCAACATTGCTAATTATTAGACAAATGCAAATCAAAACTACAATGAGATACCACCTCACTCCAGTCAAAATAGCTATCATCAAAAAATCCACAAACGGGACTTCCCTGGTGGCACAATGGTTAAGAATCCGCCTGCCAATGCAGGGGATATGGGTTCAAGTCCTGGTCCGGGAAGATCTCACATGCCATGGAGCAACTAAGCCCGTGTGCCACAACTACTGAGCCTCTGCTCTAGAGCCCACAAGTCACAACTACTGAAGCCCGCACACCTAGGGCCCGTGCTCCGCAACAAGAGAAGCCACCGCAACGAGAAGCCTGCGCACTGCAACAAAGAGTAGCCGCCACTCACCGCAACTAGAGAAAAGAAAGCCCGCGCACAGCAGCAAAGACCCAGTGCAGCCAAAAATAAAAATATAAATATAAATAATTTTATTTTTTAAAAAAATCCACAAACAATAAATGCTGGAGAGAGTGTGGAGAGAAGGGAACCCTCCTACACTGTTGGTGGGAATGTAAATTGGTACAGCCACTATGGAGAACAGTACGCAGGTTCCTTAAAAAACTAAAAATAGGGAATTCCCTGGTGGCCCAATGGTAAGGACTCTGTGCTTTTACTGAGGAGGGCCTAGGTTCAGGGAACTAAGATTCCGCAAGCTGCACGGTGCAGCCAAAAAACAAAAAGGAAAAAAAACCTCTAAAAATAGAACTACCATATGATCCTGCAATCCCACTCCTGGGCATATATTTGGAGAAAAATGTGGTCTGAAAGGATACATGCACCCCAATGTTCATTGCAGCACTGTTTACAATAGCCGAGACATGGAAGCAACCTAAATGTCCATCAACAGAGGAATGGATAAAGAAGATGAGGTAGGGCTTCCCTGGGGGCGCAGTGGTTAAGAATCCACCTGCCAATGCAGGGGACATGGGTCCAAGCCCTGGTCTGGGAAGATCATGCCACAGAGCAACAACAGAGTAGCCACAACTACTGAAGTCCACACACCTAGAGCCCGTGCTCCACAAGAGAAGCCAACACAATGAGAAGCCCACACACCCCAACAAAGAGTAGCTCCCGCTCGCCACAACTAGAGAAAGCCCATGCACAGCAACGAAGACCCAATGCAGCCAAAAATTAATTAATTAATTAATTAAGAAAAAAAAAGTGGTACATATATACAATGGAATATCACTCAGCCATTAAAAAGAATAAAATAATGCCATTTGCAGCAACATGGATGGACATAGAGATTGAAATAAGTCAAACAGAGAAAGAGAAATATTGTATGATATTGCTTATATGCAGAATCTAAAAAGAAATGATACAAATGAACTTATTAACAAAACAGAAACAGACTCACAGACTTCGAAAACAAACTTATGGTTACCAAAGGGGAAAGGTGGTGGGGGAAGGATAAATTAGGAGTTTTGGATTAACATATACACACTACTATACTATATATAAAATAATCAACAAGAACCTACTGTATAGCACAGGGAACTCTACTCAATATTCTGTAATAATCTGTATGGGAAAAGAATCTGAAAAAGAATGGATATGTGTGTGTGTGTATATGTGTGTGTGTGTGTGTGTGTGTGTATATATATATATACAAGAAGCTGAATCACTTTGCTGTACATCAGAAACTAACACAATATTGTAAATCAACTATACTCAATATAAAATAGAAATTAAATTTTTAAGAAAGGGAAAAAAATAAAATTCATGGACATTTTTCCCCTTCTTCAGTATTCAGGGCTGGGTTGGAGGGTAGGGGAGAAGTATAGTAATGCCAATGTTAACCTGGAAATGACTGGGTAAGGGAGGGGATGGTTCCATCTTCCATCCTCACACCTACCCTGGAGAGACACACACACACCTCTAGGTATTGAATAATTATAAACCTATAAAACCGGGGGGAATGGTGGTGGGGGGGCGGTGGTTGGAGGACATTAGCGCCCTTATAAAGGAGGCCCAGAAAGATCCTTGTCCGTCATGGTGACACCCTGATCTCTGACTTCCAGCCTCCAGAACAGGGTGTAAGGCTTTGGGACATTGTTTTGGGGGGAAAGGAATGGCCAGGCCTTTTCTGTGCTCTCTCTCAATGGAGCTGGGGATCTTTCTGCAGGAAAGCACTTTTTAAGCTAGGGAGTAGAGAAAAGAGCTCAAGGTAGAGCTCAGAATTGAGTGCATTCATTCATTCATTCATTCACTCATTCATCCAATTCATTCAACTAATTAAGTGGTTCTCAACCAGGGGTGATTTTGCCCCTTGGTGAACATTTGTCAATACCTGGAGACATTTTTGGTGTCATAACTGGTGGGGAGGGGGAGGTGTGCTATTGGTATTGAGTGGGTAGAGGCCAGGGATGCTGCTAAATATCCCCAAATGCACAAGATAATCCCCACAACAAAGAATTTTCCAACCCAAAATGTCAATAGTGTGGCATTGGAGAAATTCTGATCTAGTTAGTACTTACTGAGAGCCTATTGTATGCCTACTAGGAGATACTAGGAAGAGGAGACAGTCAACTTTACTACCAGGTAGGGGAGACACACACTAAATTTATCAGGTGATGGTAAGTGTTATCAGGAAAACTTGAGAGATGCTGGGGGCTGCAGCACAGGGAAGAGACCTTGACTTTTCTTTTTCTTCTTCTTTTCTTTTATTTATTCATTTTTTGGCTGCATTGGATCTTCGTTGCTGCACGCAGGCTTTCTCTAGTTGAGGCGAGCAGGGGCTACTCTTCATTGAGGTGCACAGGCTTCTCTTTACGGTGGCTTCTCTTGTTGTGGAGCATGGGCTCTGGGCCCATGGGCTTCAGCAGTTGCAGCATGTGGGCTCAGTAGTTGTGGCTCACAGGCTCTAGAGCACAGGCTCAATAGTTGTGGCGCACGGGCTTTGTTGCTCCGCGGCATGTGGGATCTTCCCAGACCAGGGCTCGAACCCATGTCCCCTGCATTGGCAGGCAGATTCTTAACCACTGCACCACCAGGGAAGTCCCACCTTGATTTTTCAACTGCAAAGAGCTGGAGGAATGGAACTGCTAGCGCAAAAGCCCTAAAGGCTGTGGAGAATCTGGTTTCATTTATTCTGAAACTACTACTGAAGTGCTTCCTGTGTGTTAGGCACTGTCCCAGGTGCAGAGTATAGATCATAGGGCAATACAGATACAAATTCCTTCCCTCTTCGACCATAGGGCAATACAGATACAAATTCCTTCCCTCTTCGACAGCGCAGCCTCCGACCCTTAAGGAGACTAAAAGAATGAGGAAAAGTGCCTCCTGTGGGCACTGAGAAGGTGACTGAAACAAATATGGGAGGTGAGGGAGTGAGCTTCCCAGGAAGCAAGGACCACCAGTGCAATGGTCCTGTGGTGGGAGCTCAAGCATGTGGAGGGAAGGCCAGAGTGGCTGACTAGAGTAGCAGGAGATGAGTCAAAAAAGGTCTATGGTCTGAACATTTGTGTTCTCCCCAAATTTATATGTTAAAATCACCCAAGGTGAAGGTATTAGTGAAACAGGAGGGAAGGGGTCAGGGCACAACCTTTAAAAGAATGACATAGCCACAGGACATGACAAAAACTGGTTAGAACAAACTAGGTTGAAGATGGCGGATGAGTCAACTTCCAGTGGACCTTGAGCCTCATTACAGGCTCACTGTAACACATCAGTACTCTAAATGACACACCCACAGGCACCATGACAGTCCCAAGGCCGACCAAAGATGGTAAAAAATTGGGTGGTGACCCAATTCCTGGAAATCCCCATCCCTTCCCCAAAATATTGACAGTTGGAATAACCCTCCCACTCATTAGCCTATGAAATTACTCACCCCTACAAAAACTGACAACCCCATACCCTGAGGCCTCTCTTGTCTTCTGAGATGGCCCACACTGTGCCTGTGGAGTGTGTTTCTCCCTAAATGAATCCATTTCTTATTTATCACTCTGTCCCTCACTGAATTCTTTCTGTGATGAAATATCAAGAACCTGAGCTTCATTAAGTCCTGAGGCCAGGTGTGTGATCTCAATTAATAGACTGTGGGATTAAAAGACCGTGGGTTCAAGTCCCAATCTGAGTTCCACGATTTCATTAGGAGGTGGGGCCTCTGAGAGGTGATTAGGTCAGAAGGGCTCTCATGGGATTAGTGCCCTTATAAGGGAGGCTCCAGAGAGTTCCTTGTCCCCCATGGTGGCACCCTGACCTCTGACTTTCAGCCTCCAGAACTATAAGAAATACATTTCTGTTGTTTATAAGCCAGTAGTCAGTCTGTAGTATTTGGTTACAGCAGCCCTAACAGACTAAGACAAGAGGTCATGGGGCCCAGATCACTGGACCTTGTAGGTCACCATAGCGATGTAAACAGATAGGGTAGGGGGAACCCGGAGAAAGAGAACCAGGCATGGCTTTCTTGACATAAAAGAAGCCATTTTTGGCCTAAGCCATTTTGTAATCTATGCCTGGCCACAAAGCTTGCCCTTGAACAGGTCTCAGTAACCAGTAGTAATCAGTGATCTTAAGGGAAGCGAGGGAATGCAGGAACAAAGGAAAAGCAAACAAGAAACAATAGTTCAGTGAAAAAAGTGTGCTAGCTCCTCCTCAAGGGAAATACATAACAATTTAATACAGTCTTTGAGTTCTGCAGGAACTAAGGCCCGCAGCACCCAGGTGAAGGACAGAATGATGTTGACCCACATGACTTCAATCAACTAAAGCTTGGACTCTTATCAATCATGGTCGCAATTCTATGCTGAATTCTCCTCTGCTCAGGCCCCTTCATGAATATGCATGTACCCTTAGCTTAAAACTTCCCCAAATTTGCTGTTTGGGGGAGACACTATTTTAGGAAAGACCTCCAGTGTTATTACTTGCTGCGAGTAATAAATCTTTCCTTTTCCCGATCTTTGGCTTGGTTTTATCTTTTTCTGACACCCACCAAAAGGCGAACCCAGTTTTCGGGTAACAACAGGATTAAAGGAGAAGATGTCTGACCAGTAAGAGCTGCCTGTGAGAAGCTTGTAGAAAAGAGTAACAAGAGGGTTTGTGGGCTGTCTAGACTGGCAATAATAAGTCCACACGAAGCAATGTGGAAGGAGAGGGGAGGAGAAATGGGTTGCAAAGCTCCACGAGGAGCAAGCAAGGCAGTGACCTTACCCTCTAGACCCTGATCTACGGGAGTACCTGGGAAAATTAACAGCTTCCCTTGAGGGGACAGTAAGGGAACAGAGTCCTGGCTTGGTGGGCGGGGGAGGGCAGGTTTCAGGCCAGGAAGGGGAAGAGAGAACGTGCAGAGAAGAGGCTGAGAATCAGCAGTTTTCTGATGAGGACTGTGGGCTCCTGACAGCACCATGGCAGGGTGGTCGCAGAAGGAGAGTCAGATTAGATGTGCCCGGGCTTGTGGGAATCAGGGTCTCGGTGATGGAGGATAGACGCCGAGGGAAGCTCGGGCTCCTGGTGGGGAAGGATCTAACAGTTCCACAAACGGTTACTCTCACAGCTCCTATTCTGAGCCACACCTTTAATAAATGTTTGCTATTACTTCTATTATTTCGCCAGGAAGCCAGAGGAAGGAGCTTCTGAATTCCTCCGGGGCGGCCCTCCCAGTTCACCCACGAAGGAAAACAGGCTGGGGCGGGTCTCAGATTCCAGCCGCGCGGCTGGAGCCATCGCGCACCCCACGGCTGCCCTCCGGCGGCTCCTCCCCGATTCCTTATCAGCCAGGAGATCCCTAACCAGGCGCGGATCGGATGCTGCTTTCAGAGCCCTAGGCAGCTGGGTGTGCCTTCCCTGCTTTGCAAAATCGGGGAGAAAAAAAAAAAAAAAGAAAAGCCTGGACGAATCTCCTGGCTCAGGTAGCCAGCTGGCTGAGCGTGGGACTTGCCCTTGAACTGGGCGGCGGCGGAGTCGGGGCAGAAGCCGCGTGTGGCACCAAGCGGAGAGCGGAGCGCGAGGGGCAGAGGCCGAGACGCAGGCACCTCCCCTTCCCCGCCAGCTAAGGGCCTCCGCCAACCCCCGCTGCAGCCCCGGTCCCGGCCCAACTGAACCTTACAGGCCCCAGGGGCTGAGGCGCCCGCATCCCGGCCCACTGGCCCACTCCTCCCTGAGGGAGGCAGCCCCCAACTTGGCTGTTGGCCACCTGCCGAGTGGCCTTGGGCAGGTTGCCTCCAGTCTCTGGGCCTAAGCTTTTCTCATGTTAAAAGAGGACGCTGGGACTTCCTTGGTGGCGCAGTGGTTAAGAATCCGCCTGCCAATAAAGGGGCACACCGGGTCGAGCCCTGGTCCCAGGTCCCACGTGCCGCGGAGCAACTAAGCCCGTGAGTCACAACTACTGAGCCCCTGTGCCACAACTACTGAAGCCCACGCACCTAGAGCCCGTGCTCCACAAGAGAAGCCACCGCAATGAGAAGCTCGCGCACCGCAACGAAGAGTAGCCCCTGCTCACTGCAACTAGAGAAAGCCTGCGCGCAGCAACGAAAACCCAACTCAGACAAAAATAAATAAATAAAATAAATTAAAAAAAAAAAAATAAATAAAAGGGCAATGGACTCAATTTCTCCAAGGTCCCTCCAGGTTGGGGCAGTCCCTGCAATGACCTACCTTCTCCGGATTTGAAACTCTTCCCTCCTAGTAGCCTTCAGGTGGACCCTGGGTTATCTCGGATGGTATTTATCCTTTCTGCATCCTTGGGGGCAGAACAGTTGCTGTGCAGCTGTGCTTCCCAGCAGAGGTCAGCATACTTTTTCTAAGAAGGGCCAGATGATAAATATTTTAGGCTTTCTAGACCAGGCGTTCTCTGTCACAACTATTCTACTCTGTCCTTGTAGCAAAAGTAGCCATGGAGGATGGTAAACTAATGAGCGGGGCTGTGTTCCCATAAGACTTTGTTTATGGCAGCTGATTTGAATTTCTTATAATTTTCAGGTGTCAAGAAAATTTTCTTTTTATATATTTTTTCTTTCACTTAAAAACACAGAAAGTGTTCCTAACCTAGCAGGCTGCACTAAATCAGTTTGTAACCCCAGGCTTTGTAATGTGGGCTTTGGGGCTGATTCCTTCACTTTTCTGGAGCTGTTTCTCATCTGCAAAACACTAACAAACTTCAGCGTGGTTGTGAGGATGATGTCAGACCACAGATGAAACTACTACATAATTGATGTCATTCTCCATGTTGTAGCTGGTACGTGTCCCCAGCAGAAGATGGGGGCTTAGAGGTCAGGATGGTGTCTTGTTGGGTACCACACTCCCCTCATTTCCTGAGTGCAATTATGTGACAGGCACTGAATTAGTTGCTCAACATGCAAATCTCATTCAATCAGCTCAGGCTCAGGAGATAGAAATTGTAGGCAGATAGGGTAAGGGGTCCCGGATAAGGAGAACCAGGCATAGCTTTCTCGACATAGAAGAAGCCATTTTTGGCCTAAATCACTTTGTGATCTAAGCCTGGGGCACAAAGCTTGCCCTTGAACAGGTCTCAGTAATCAGTGACCTTAAGGGAGGTGACGGAATGCAGAATAAAGGAAAAGCAGTCAAGAAACAATAGTTCAGTGATAGAACAGTCCCAGTTCCTCCTCAAGGGGTATACATAACAATCTGATTATGTTTTTGCGTCTGCAGGAACTAAGGCCCCCACCCAGGTGGAAGACGCAATGATGAAGTTGACCCTCCTGACTTCAATCAACTAAAGTTTGGACTGCCCAGGCCCCTTCATGAATATGCATGTACCTTTAGCTTAAATCTTCCCCAATTTTGCTGTTGGGGAGACACTGCTTTGGGAAAAATCCTCAGTGTTCTCCTTACTTGTTGTAAGTGATAAATCCTTCCTTCTTCCTTTCTTTGGCTTGGTTGTGACTTTTGGCTCAACACCCACCGAGAGGCGAACCCAGTTTTGGGGTAACAAGATGACATATTCCTACTTTACCGGTAAGAAGGTGAGGCTCAGAGCCCAGATTTGAACTGGGTGTTAGGTCAGCCTCCAGAACCCCTTTCTTTGTTTCCTTGTTTTTCTGTCTGATAAAACTTAGAGTTGTTTAGTCTAGCAATGTGATCTCAAACAGAATACTATTTTTCTAGATATCTGTAAACCCTTTGGTCAAAGGACAAGCTATAATTAATACCCGTGATGTGCACCTGTCATTTGCTCCCGTTTTTCAGAACAGGAAACTGAGGCTTGAAGAGGTTGAGGATTGAAATCTGGGCCTGTCTGACCCCTAAACTGAGCCCTTTCAACTGAGAACAGTTTCCACGTAACTGGTTGCATAGGCTCCAAACCTAGGAGCCCTCTAGGTCTCCTCCCGTCCCTTCCCCCGTGCCCAATACATTGGCAAGTTGTTTTGATTCATCCTCGAAAATATATCCTGAATCTATCATTTGGGGGAGGGAGAAGAGGTGCTTTGGGGCTACTGTGATCTTTTGAAAATGCATATTAGAACCTTGGAAGCCTTCCTAGTTGACTTGGAATAAAATCCCAAACCTTACCTAGAGGGCCCTGGGCCATCTAGCCCATCTCTCTCCCCTGTCCCCCACTCATGGCCACATTCCCTTAGCTCCAGCCTCAGTGGCTTCCTACCTTTCAGTGTAGCGAGAGACTGCAAGAGATAACGCAGGCGCCATGTGGTCACAGAGAGATCGCCTGGTAAATGGCAGTGTGATGAGAGTGTGACTGCGATCAAGAGGACAGTCTCTTCCAGGCTCTCAATTGACATTTGGGGCCAGATCATTCTTTTGTTGTGGGGGGCCATCCTGTGCCTCGAAGGATATTTAGCAGCATCCCTGGCCTCCACCCACTAGAGGCCAACCCTCTTCAATTATGATAACCAAAAATGTTTCCAGATATTGCCAAATGACCCAAGGAGACAAAACTGCCTCCAGCTGAGAATCCTGGGTCTCGGGGGGGAAATGCTGCAGGAGCCAAGAGGGTGGCGTGGAGGCAGCAGGAGCAGGAGGTGGAATGTGAAAGGCAGCAGAGGCTGCCTCCCCTGCTTGCAAAACTCCACAGTCAGCTCCTCTGGCTCTGTCCCTGGAGACCCTTTGTCTATGCTGGAGGCTTCCTTCCCATAAGGCTGCAGTAAACTGCGTGTGTGTGTGTGTGTGTGTGTGTGTGTGTGTGTGTGTGTGCGTGCGTG
>NC_041221.1:154173984-154174936 GCF_002837175.3 Physeter macrocephalus
GTGTGTGTGTGTGTGTGTGTGTGTGTGTGTGTGTGCGCGTGCGTGTGCACAAGAGCTGGAGAGGGAAGGGAGAGAGGGAGAAAGAGAGAGGGAGACAGAGATTGGGAGGAGAAAGAGAGAGACTGCAGATGGAGGGGAAGAGAAAAAAGCTCTTTGAGGCTGGAAGCCCCTCTGGCCCCAGGTCCCAAGCCTCTGAACACACCAAGCTACAGCCCTGGGGGCCTCTGGCAATGGAGTCTAGGGTCCTTTGCCCCTCCACTAAGTGACCTGAGGGAGATGACTCAGTGGCCCCATGCCCAGGCTGGAAGGGGTGGGGAGGGGGAGGGGGAGGCACCAGCCTGGTCTCCACCATCCCCTCCCCACCCCAGACAGCCCACCAGCCGGTCCTGTCCAGCCGGCCTCTCAGGTTCATCAGAACCTGACCCCTCCCCGCCCTGGTTCGGCAACCATCCCTCTGTATCCGGAGGCCTGGAGTCTCCCCGTGGCTGCCTCCCTGCTTCCACCCTCACCCTTCCTATCGTTTGTGCTCCAAGAAGCAGATGGAATGACCTACTAAAATTGCAATTCAGATCACACCATCCTGGCTCAAAGCGCTCCAGTAACTTCCTCGGCCCCCAGAATCAAATCCAAACCCCTGGCACACCTTCAAGCGTATGTGGTCCCCAGCCCCCATCTTTTACCTGAAGTTTCCCCTGCCTGCTCTCCCCAGTCCTGTGTCCTCAGCATTAAGGTGTCCCTTACCAGACAGGCCTTCCTGCCCACCCCGTCTGAAAACAGTCTCCTCAAACTCTGGCACCTTCGCCTGTTGTGTAGTCTTCAAGGCACTCTTTTTTTTTTTTTTTTTTTTTTTTTGTGGTCCGCGGGCCTCTCACTGTTGTGGCCTCTCCCGTTGCGGAGCACAGGCTTCGGACGCGCAGGCTCAGCGGCCATGGCTCACGGGCCCAGCCGCTCC
>NC_041221.1:154174955-154194152 GCF_002837175.3 Physeter macrocephalus
TTTTTTTTTTTTTTTGCAGTACGCGGGCCTCTCACTGTTGTGGCCTCTCCCGTTGCGGAGCACAGGCTTCGGACGCGCAGGCTCAGCGGCCATGGCTCACGGGCCCAGCCGCTCCGCGGCATGTGGGATCCTCCCGGACCGGGGCACGAACCCGTGTCCCCTGCATCGGCAGGCGGACTCTCAACCACTGCGCCACCAGGGAAGCCCCTTCAAGACACTTTTGACCGCACGTCTTACCTTGTTTCTTTCTTGCCTGCCTCACCTGGAATCTCAATTCCTTGCCTGTCATTAATTTCTGCATCCCCAGGGCCCATGTGGCCAGCACATAGTTGGGCTCCATAAATATTTATCGAATAGACAAACTAATGAACAATTCGATAGCCTCAAGAGCCCCTGTCCTTGCTACGGCTCCGCGTCTCATCGCAGGCTTTGTGGCCTTGCGCTCAGCGAGGCTCATAGGCAGGGACGGCTCAGCCCATGGTGGTGGGGCAGCAGGCGCAAACAGGACAGCCCGGAAAAGGTGCAAAGACGTCAACAGAGGCAAATGCAAGGATGTCCCTGGTCACAGTGGGGAGGACACTTGGGGGACTTGGACATCTTTCCATGACTCTAATGATGACTCCATGGCTTCAAGAATCTCTTCCCTCCTTTTATCAGTCTCTTTGTGACCCTTTTTGAGGGCGACTCATTGTTACTATTATTAAGCTGGCTTCCCTCCGCGGAAGGACACTCCCGGGAGAAGCCGCGGGCCCACTTGGGCTCAGAGACGATCGTGGTGGAAAGGAGGCGGCCCCTCCTCCCGTGGGCCCAGCCTTCCCAGGCCAGGCTGCAGAGCGCGCCACCAGAGGGCGTTCCAGGCCACCGCATCCCCGTGCACTGGCGGCCAGAGGCGGGCAGGGCGGTTCTGGGCTCTGCTGCGTGTCCTCCTGCTGGGGCCTCTCTCCCTGTCCCTCTCTCTCTCTCTCGCATTCAGGTCTTCCTGCAAGAAGTGGGGCTGGACATGGCCGTCTCTGTGGAGGGGGCTCCACATCTCCACCCCCACCTGCAGTTAGCTCCTCTCTGATTGAACCCCTCCCTGCGTAGTCACAGGCCATGTGACTTCCTGAGCTGGAAGAGGCTTAGTCAGGGTCTCGATGCCTTACCTCGTTGAGGGTTAATCCAAGGCCGTGAAACACAGCGTTGAGTCTGGCTTTATATCCGCACTCTGTCACTTAAGAGCTGGACCACCTTGAGTGGGTTCCCTAACCTCTCTGAGCTCAGGCTGCAGATGTTCCAGCCTTTTAGGGCTGAGGGAGGTGACATATGCAAAGTGCTTAGCACTGTGCCTGGAGAGAGCCATTATCATTATGAAAGTGGCCTGCTGAAGGCCACCTGTCAAGCTGAGGTGGCAGACCTGGGCCCAGAATCCTCAAACTCTCAGGCCCCAGCTCTTCCTGCTGTGGTGGGCAGAGACCACCTCTGCTTGCACCCTTACTTGGGGGAGAGGTCTGTGTTACCAGCCGATGTCACAGGACTGTCCTGCCATGGGCTTCCCTTGGGAATGGCTCCACCCCTCCTCCTGGCCTGGCTACACCTGAGCTCCCTTCAAACAAGCCCAGGGGTGTGGGGAGGGGGAGGCCATCTCCAACGTGTTGGGAGGCAGATCTGCCAGGATCGAGCACATACTCTGTCCCAGCCATTCTACTTCAGGAGACTTAATCCTACAGACAACAGTAAAATAATGCACAACATTTTCCACTGCAGCTTTGTTTGTGATTACAATAGATTGGAAGTAACATAAACGCCCCTTTAGTTGGTGACTGGTCAAATATGGTGGAGTCATAGAATGAAACACTAGGCAGCTGTAAGAAAGAATGAGGACGTCTTTGGTATCAACATGGAACACTCCTTAAGCTGTATTAAATAAAAAATCAAAGCATGACAAAGGCGGGAATATATATATATACACATAAAAATTTATACATATTTGTGTATATATGCATCAGATTGCTCTGAAGGACACATAGAAAACTGATCATTTTGTTTACCTGGGGTGGGGGGGATCAGGGTGGCAGGAGACCTGGGTGTGAGGGGAGATTTTCTTTTTCTTTTTGGCTTTGCTGCGTGGCTTGTGGGGTCTTAGTTCCCCAACCAGGGATTGAATCTGGGCCTTTGGCAGTGAAAGCGCAGAGTCCTAACCACTGGACCACCAGGGAATTCCCTCGGGAGATTTTCTTTGCAGCCCCTTTTGTTACTCTTGAATATTTAAACATGAATATGTTACCTGTTTTGAAAATTAATTTAAAAACTCTCTTTAGGGACTTCCCTGGTGGCACAGTGGTTGGGAGTCCGCCTCCCAATGCAGAGGACACGGGTTCGAGCCCCGGTCCGGGAAGATCCCACATGCTGCATAGCAACTAAGCGTGCGCCACAACTACTGACTGAGCCTGTGCTCTAGAGCCCGCGTGCCACAACTATTGAAGCCTGTGCACCTAGAGCCCGTGCTCCACAACAAGAGAAGCCACTGCGATGAGAAGCCCGCGCACCACAACGAAGAGTAGCTCCCGCTTGCCGCAACTAGAGAAAGCCTGCGCGCAGCAACGAAGACCCAACGCAGCCATAAAAAATGAGAAAAAAAAAAAACTCTCTTTAATGAAAGGAAATGGTGACCAAAGAAAAAATTATATAATACAACATAATAGGACATGATATAATGTAATATATTTGGGTTGGAGAGAATCCAGCTGGGATGCTTCTCCCCTCTCTGTCCCCCTCCTTTTCACTCCTTTCTCCTCTTCCTCTTCCCTCTCTTTAGGAAGCTGCCTTTTCTCAACCAGCTCACATGGTGAACTGTCTCTGAACTCATTCATTCATTCACTTGTCATTGATTTATTCACCAAATGAGCTCTGGGACAGAAGTAGGATTTAGGCAGACATAACTACTTTCTGCTGTGTGTAGGGCAGAGAGGTGCTGTGAGCACACAACTATCCAACAATGTCATTACACTTAGCATAAGTGCGGTGAAGGAGAGGTCACATGGCAGCACAGAAAAGGGGACCTGACCTAGCCTCTGGGTTTGAAAGGCTTTTCTGAGGAAGTGACTTGTTTTTTCCATTTATTCTTGAACAAGCTCTTATAATCTCTTATGAAAGAATTCAAACACATACAGAAATAGAGAATATATTATCATGAACCCCATGCACCCATCACCCAGCTCCCACAATGAACAACAAGGCTAATCTTGTTTTGCCTCTGCACCACACCCACTCCCTCACTTCACCCCCACCCAGTTATTTTGAAAGAAAATCCCAGGCCTCTTATTATTTCATCTGTAAATTTGTATCTCTAAAAGATAAGGACTCTTTAAAAAGAAAAATATAATCACAACACCATCATCACGCCCTAAACAAAATGAACTTTTCCTTAGAGAGGAAGTGACATTTAAGCTGAGAGCAGGCCAAGCAGGTGCAAAGGCCTGAGGCAGAGAGGGGCATATATATGGGGCTTCCCTGGCGGTCCAGTGGTTAAGACTCCATGCTTCCAAAGCAGGGGGCACAGGTTCGATCCCTGGTCGGGGAGCTAAGATCCCACATGCTGCGTGGCATGGCCGAAAAATTAAAAAGAGAGGGGCATATATATAAGTAGATTTAAGGAATAAAGAGAAGGCCCGGGTGGCCAAAGCAAAGAAGACAAGGGTGGTGGGCAGCTGCCAGACCACCTGGTGCTTTGTAAGCTGCAATAAGGAGACTGGCTTTAAATGTTATCCTCATAGCAATGAGTAACCCCTGAATGGCTTTAATCAATGTTGAGAGATGATCTGTGGGCAGTAAAAAATAATTCTAGCCGAATACCTGGCTCCTCATTGAGCCTGAACTGTGCTTTCATGTTTTGCAGGTTGAGGAGTTATTTCTCTCTTTCAAGATGTTTGGACATCTGTGTTCCTGGTTGACAGAGTGTGAACTCTGGAATCAGGCCGATTGCAGTTCAAATCCTACCTCTGCTCTTTATAAGGGGTGTGACTGTGGGGAAGTCTCTCTCCCTTTCCAAGCATCCTTTCTCTCATCTATAAAAAGACCCACAAAGTCCTTGCTTCAGAGCTCCCTGTGGAGATGGAGTGAAATTCCATAGGGGAGTCGCAGTGTCAGGCCTTTCCCTCCCTGCTTCCTGCCCCCACCATATTGTCTTTACTGGGAAATGCACTGTAGAGAGTGAAAGAGAAGCCAAGAGCTCAGGGCCTACCTGGGGTAGGAGGCCTCACCCTGCCAGCAGCCTTGAGCTCCGCTTCCTGGTCTCTCTGAAGTCCGGTCCTGAGGTTTACAGTCCATGGATGGGGCTGGGGTGGGGATCACGGAGGGAGGCAGTATGGCAGCTAAGCTTTCCTATTGGCTGTTGGAGACCAGTGGTGTCCCAAGTAGAAAACGGCAGGCTCTCGGGAATCAAAAAATGTGGCAGGTCTCCTCCTCCACTGCCAGCAGTGTGATTTTAGTTTATGATAAGGCCTGAGTCTTCTGCCTGGCTCAGGACCCAAGGCCTTCCAGTCAAGGACAAGATCCCAGTAATGATTAGATTGTTACCCTTGGCCAGGATTTGCAGTCTCAGGAAGGCCACAGCTCCGGCAGGTCCACCCCATCAACTTTCCCTCTATGTATGCACACATATGCAGGCCCCTGGCTCAGGCGGACGCTTATACCTGCACACATGTGCACACTTCCTTGTGTGTATATGCACTTTTCTCCACGCATACTTACCCACCTGCCTGTGCATATATGCACATAAACAGGCGTGCATGTGTAAACTGACACTTACATACACACCTGCACACTTACATACACACTGCCACCTACACATAACCCACAATCCTTAAAACACACACACACAAACAAAACTACACACACTCAGATACACTCACCCTCATGTTCAAGACATACTCCTGCTGTGGTAGATCATTTCTCAAGATGCCTGCCATTAATTCTCTTCTTCTCTGCATGTGCATGCTGCCCTACCTATCAGAAGGTAAATTCTATTCCCTTCCTCTTGAATGTTTGTGGAAGAAGCAACATTCTGAGATTTCTGAATCCAGGCTTTAAGAGCACTGGCAGCTTTTACTTCCTCCTTGTTGGAAGTCAGCTGCCATGAAAGAAGTGCAACCATTCTGAGACTACCATGCTGTGAGGAAGCCCAGGCTATTCATATAAAGAGAGAGAGGAGCCATGCTGATGTGCACTAACATGTCAGAAACGGGAGGGAAGCCTTCTTAGACCTTCTAGCTCAGTCTAGCTACTAGTGGAATGTAGCTTTGTGAGTGACCGCCGATGATGCCATTTGGTGCAAATGACCACCCAGCCACACCCTGCCCAAATTTCTGACCCACAGAATGATGGGAAATAATCAATAAAACTTGAAATAGTTGTCTTAAGGCATTACGTTTTGGAATCGTTTGTTATGCAACAATAGGTCATTGAAACACCCATACATATTACATACTCACTTATGTTCATGTATACAAACCCATGTACACAAACATGTGTGACATGTGTGCATACATGCACATACCTTTGTACTAGGCACTCTCTTTTTTTTGGTCACGCCACACAGCTTGCAGGATTCCCCGACCAGGGATAGAACCCAGACCCTCAGCAGTGAAAGCCCAGAGTCCTAACCACAGGAAGACCAGGCGATCCCCTGTACTAGACACTAGTGACTGTCTGTCCAAAACCCATTCCCACTTGTCTGCCTTCTGGACAGAACTCTGTCAGCTGACTACCCTTCCTCCAAGCAGCCTTGTGCTTTGAAAGGCTGATACCATCCTCAGTTCCAGGAGAGGGATCCTGATGAGTCTAAACCAAACTGGGTGGTCTCATCCTCTCCAAGATGGGTTTAGCTTTGGCAACGTTCAGTTCTAGCCAATGAGACACGGGGGGAGGTAGGATTGGGCTTCTGGGGAAACGTCCTCATTCTTAGGAAAGTCACCCTAGAAGCAAATATGCGTTTATCAGTCGCTGGATTCTTAATGTCTGAGTGTGGGATCTGGAAATGCTACAGTCGTTTTGTGACCATGAGGATGCAGAATTAAGCAAAGTGGAGATGTGGACAGGCCCTTAAAGACGTTATTGATCGAGGCAATCCGTCAACTTGAGAGTCCTCCCTCCCCACTTCTGGAATTCCAGTCATGAGAGATAAAACTTATTTATTGTTTGGGGAGGGTTGTTTGTTTGTTTTTGCTTGAAGTCTAAGGCATCCAACTAATATCTACCCTCCCTTCAGTAAATAAACACTCTCACATACCTGTGAACAAACAGATCCAGAGGCATACTCAGAAAGTCACAGCTGAGCACATGTGCACTCTGCTTTGCATGTATACACAAGCACATAATAATACTCCACATGTATACACAGTGATACACACCCATACACAAAAGAAGCATATATCCTTCTACATACACAGATACAGGGGGACCTACACATACTTTGTTTCACGTGCATGCAATTCCTGTGTACAGTACCGCAGACATAAACGCACCTGGGCCCTGTGCATTTTTGTACAGAGAAGCACAGAGACACACACTGGTCACGTTAATATCAACGTGAATTTACCTATTCCTGCCCACGTCTGAATAGCTGTAACAAACATACAGCTCTGAGGGCCTCCTTGGATGCAGTGAGAAGCCACTGGCAGAGGCCAACAGCACCTCACCTGGGACTGACAGAAAGTTCTGGATAGAGATAGGAAAGAGGGACTTGCAGACCAGAACACGGCCCAGGAGGCAGGAGGACAATTCCAGGGTGACCTGGATGTGCAGCCCCATAGTCATGGTGGCTGAACTCAACACAGCACCAAGGAAGGCTGTGAGAAGTTTGTTTCCACCCTCAAAGGGGAAAGAAAACCTCCCCCCACCTGCCCAGCACCTCCTTCTACACTGACACAAAACCTATGCTGTGAGGAAGCCTAAGCTAGCTTGCCCTCCAAGGGCCTCTTCTGGCTTTCCTCATAGGCAAACACTTGACCTGGACATTGCATGAAAGTGAATTTTCACCATTTATGGCAGTGGGCACTCTAGGTAGAGAGACAAGTGTATGCAAAGGCACGGAGGTGCAAAACAGCATAGTGAGTGTGGGAGATTCCAGTGACCATGAGTCTGCAGCAGGGAGTCAGCATGCGACAGAAAATGAGGCTGGGGAGGTGGGCAAGGGCCATGTCGGGCCTCTGGGTTCATCTCTGCACTCCACAGCCCTGTGCACTCACCCTGACCCCCAGTGCCAACTGACTCTGCACTTAGGCCTTCATCTTCCACCCACTGGTCTTCTCATGCCAAACTCCTGCATCAGACTGAGAAACAGGATGTTTGGTTTCTTTTTTGGGGGCTGCGCTATGTGGCTTGTGGGATCTTAGTTCCCCGATCAGGGATCGAACCCAGGCCCCTCAGCAGTGAAAGCGCGGAGTCCTAACCACTGGACCACCAGGGAAGTCCCTAAATGATGTTTTGGAAGATAAGGTAGCAATAAGCAAATTTCCTTTCTGTCTTGCATACGAGGTTATTCGGACTTTATTCTCTCAATCCCCCTTCTTGTATCTTCCCATAACCCAGAGGAGTTACCAAGGAATTTTTTTTTTTTTTTGGGCCACACCTCGCGGCATGTGAAACTTCCCTGACCAGGGATTGAACCCTCGCCCCTGCAGTGGAAGTGCAGCGTCTTAACCACTGGACCACCAGGGAAGTCCTACCAAGGATATTTTTGTTAAATTAGTTTTTATTTATCATCTGATAATGTAAATTTATCTTGCAGAAATTTCCTATTTCTTTTTTTTTGAATTTTTGAATTTTATTTATTTTTTATACGGCAGGTTCTTATTAGTTATCTATTTTATACATTAGTGTATATATGTCAATCCCAATCTCCCAATTCATACCACCACCACCACCACCCCTGCTTTCCCCCCATATACGTTTGTTCTCTACATCTGTGTCTCTACAGAAATTTCCTATTTCTAAGTTTAATGAAATGCAAGTTCTAAAATAGCACATACGATACAATCTCATTTTGGGTAAAAGGTTGGCATGTATATTTACGTGTGCATCATAATGAGGTCTGGAAGGATACATACACCAACTTGTAAACAATAGTTATATCTGAGTGATGGGATTACAGATGAACCTTATAGTTTTTTAGGCTTTTCTTCATTTTTTAGAATTTTATGCAAAAAGCATACGTTACTTTTGTCAGCAGGAGAAATGATTTCAAACCAAATAAAGACTTTAATCTACATTTTAGCCAATATGAAGTTGGTTGTAAGAAAGTGAGAATAAAGAGAAAATTTCAGGGAGAAGTGGGGAAAGGAGACATGAAATCAACTTGTGCAGGATGGAATCTTCCAGGTGTCTTCAGGAGCCCTGACCTACCCTTATCAAGGGAGTCTTGCAGCCCATCCTCTGAACCAAGGTCAGTCAAATAGGTGAAGGGGATCATAGAAACAGCTCCCACCTCAAGGAACGTCTGATCTAGGTGGCAGTATGAGTCATGTGCAGGAAAAGCATGCCAGGCAGTAAATGAGAGGTGAGCTGAAGAGCTAACTCACCTGGGGGTGGGAGACATGGGTTCTGTTCCCAGCTCTGGCACCCAGCGACCTTGGGCAAGTCGTGTCACCTCAGTGAACCTCAGTCTCTTATTTGTCAAGGAGGTATAATGACAATATTTGGAATGCTGTGATGACCAGATGAGATAACTTACCTGTGACTGCCTTGTGAACTCTGAGGTGTGCCATAGGTCATCTTTCAACCTGCAGCAGGGTTCTCTGATGCAAAGGAATCCATCCCTATGATGGAAATTCAGACCCAAGCAGTAGGCAAGTGGAAGAGACCATCTGGGGGCAGGGCCACCTTTGGATGGTCCTTAAAATCCCACCATGCACGCTGCAGCCTGTACAGCTCTGACATTTCAGAATATAAAGTCAGGAAAGGCACTCGTGTCTTAGCTCAAGGACCCACACAGCCCATTCCTCTCTGTAGAGCAGTACACCCCAAGGAGAAAAAAATAGGAGTGGCCACTTCCTGGCCTCCTCTGAATGTCCAATCCTTTTCATAATTTAACTGCCTACTCCGGATAATTACTTTTCTCCTGCTTGTGAGGTTAGAGCAATAGTAGTTCCCAATAACTTAAAAAGGCTAAATTATAATGAATGTCCTGCAGAATTACACACTGCATTAACACCAAATGAGTTCATTAGAAATTCATTAGGAGTGATTCCTAGGGCTGCCACAGGAATTAATCACGGTTAGCCTGCGGCAGGAGAGGGGGCAATGAATAATTGCACAGGAACTGGATGAAGACCTTTCGGCATTTGACTTTGGCCTGAAGCAATATTTTTAAGAGTCATGGGGTGCTTTGGTTGTAAGTTTGGAGGTGAGGTTGTTTGGATGTTGTTGGATCTACCTCCCTTGCTTCCTCCTCCTTGCTGGCTATGGCCCCAGCAAGGATCAGACCAGGAGATACGGGGGTGGGCATGCCCAGTTCTGGGGTGTTGAGAAATTATAGAGAGGACTTAGGGTTCTCGCCTGCCCGGCATGCATTTCCCCTTCCTCTGTATGAGCCCTTCCATGTTCTTTCCACGTTCCTTGAAGAGCTACCCCTCCCCCTGCTGCACATGGGTCTTCATGGAACTGTCAATCAAGAGGCTCCGCCCACCCCCAGGAGTTGCATACAGCCTAGCTAGGCCAATTGAACTTTGTCTTCTGGTACTTTTTTTTGTATTAGCTAGCATCTATTAAGTATTTGCTAGGTGCTGGGCCCCTTCCTAAGTACCTTCATGTACTGAGTTATCCAGTCCCCCCATGTCTCTAGGAGGCAGTTTAATTGTTAGCCCCATTCTGCCAACCAGGGATACCAAACAGGTTAAGTAAAGTGTCCAAGTGATACAGCCAGTAATTGGTTGAGCTGGAAATTTGAGTCTCAGGTGCAGGGCTATAAGGATGGAGGGTGGTTGAATGGGGTGCCCCATGGGGTCTGTCTCTTCCTTCCTTCTTGCTCTCTAGTGCTATGGCCTATCTGGAGGTCTGGTGGTTTAGCTTTTCCATCCCTTCTATGAGCTACCCTATACCCTCCAAGAAATCCACTCCCACTTTTTTGCTTGTCACCAAGAATCAGTGTCTGTACTTACATCTGAAAGAGCCCCAAGTCACCCAACAAGTACCTGTAAAGACCCTTAAGACAGGCCTCGGGACTTAGCTGGTGGCACAGTGGACTCCACGGTCCCAATGCAGGGGGCTCGGGTTTGATCCCTGGTCAGGGAACTAGATCCCACATGCATGCTGCAACTAAGAGTTCGCATGCCACAACTAAGGAGCCCACGAGCTGCAACTAAGGAGCCCACCTGCCCCAACTAAGACCTGGTTCAACCAAATAAATAAATATTAAAAAAAAAAAAAAAAAAAAAAAGACAGGCCTGCCCTGGCTCAGCTGACATACAGGTCACACAGAAACATAAGGCCAGTTTCCTGCCCTCCAGCTGCTTACATCTCAGATAGAAAAGCAATGGTAACAATTGAATCCCACACCCTCCTATGCAGATTCTAAGCAAGAGAGAGCCAGACCTGGGTGGGCTAGATGCGTGGCGAAAAAGGCTTCATGGAGGGCACAGCACGTGATCTTTGGGGATGGTCACTGTCGTGGATGCCTTTCCATCATCTGCCATCCCACAATCCCTTCTTCAAACACTGTCCCTCTCTACTCAGAACAGTTGGTCCTGATTGCTGAGGTGGTACCTCAGGACCCCATTGGTGGGGCAGAGCATCTGCACCCTGTCTCTGTTCAGAGAACTCCTCACTGCATGGACCCCACCTTCCAGTATGAGGCTGAGAAGGCCAAATACTCATCTTCTCATCACCCCATCACGTGGCAACGAAGTGCCTGCCTGTGACTTGGGCGTCACCCATCAGACATTCTCGCAAAGACATCTTCTCTGCAGCTTGCAATGCGAAAAAGCAGGGGCAAGAGAATCCACTCTGGTGGTGGTGGGGGCCATGTCCAGTGCCCAGGGGAATGGTGGTGGCAGTGCCAGTATGCAGTGCCGCCGTTGGTAAGGGCTACAAACTGCCCAGTCCAGCTTTTGGCGGTGCTGGCAAAACCATCACAAAACCATTTCTGTGATGTGATTGTGGCTATGGTTCTAGCTGTTTGTCCACTCTCGTCCCTACTTGTTTTCCAAGCCTGAAAATTCTGTGATCTAATTGATCTCCTCACAATTAATTTATTTTCTGCTCAAATCAGTTTCCATTGCTTGCAATGAAGAGCTCGGCCTCCCTGCCCACAGCTGATTGGACCAGAGGTGGACACTTGACTCACGACAGACCAATCAGATTATCTCTCTTCTGACTCAGCTTCCGTTGCGTGTTCTGAAGGCCCTGTTGTCTGCAAGCACATGGACAGCAGAGAAAGGAAGTCTGTGGAGAATCAAAGCTGAAAAAGAGAGAAGCTGGAGATGAAGAGAGGGGGAGGGGAGGAGAGGGAGAGAGAGAGAGAGAGAGAGAGAGAGAGAGAGAGAGAGATTCCTCTAGTTCCTCATGAAGCCCTCTATTTCCCCTTGGGTTCTCCGAGTTGCCCCGCATCTTTAAAATATTAGGTTGAATTATATGAAATTGTTGTTTTTATAGGTCAAAAAGGTCAAATAGCAGCAATTATGTATGCTGTAACCTAGTAAGCTCCCTAAGCTCCCCTTTTGGCCTACGCTGGGTCAAGTGGGTTTCTTTACTTGCAACCCCAAGGGCTTTGTCTACAACAGTCAGACATTCCAATAGCTCAACAATTGGGAGTGGAGCAGGCAGACACACAGAGCAGAAGCAGGAAATAAGGGTTTTCCATGTCTGGCAAAGACTGTCCCCAGTGCGAAGGCTGCCTTGCAGACCAGTGGCTACAGGACTTCCCATCTCCTCTCTGGGCACTGGCTCTGAGGTCACTGTCCTCTGCTGGTTTGTAATCCATGAACTTCTAGAAGATCTTCAGCCCCACCCTACTCACCTCAAATAACACCACAGTTGACCCTTGAACAACAGGGGACTGAACTGCCTGGCGCCACTTATATGCAGATTTTTAAAAACAGTAAATACTATGGTACTACACAATCTGCAGTTGGTTGAATCTGCAAATGCAGAGGAACCACAGATACGGGGTGGGGACTAAAAGTTTTTCATGGATTTTCAACTATACAGAGGGTCTGTGCCCCTAATCCCTTGCATTGTTCAACTGTATTCATGTTAATATATGATCCTGAATAATGTTTTTGTTTTTGTTTTCTCCACAAGGTGGTGTTTCCTAGTCACGTGTGCACTTTTCCCTACCTAACCTAACTATCCGATAACAGGGGACTGGTTGAAGAAGTTGTGATATATCCATACAGTGGATTGCTATATGGCCATTAAAGCGATGGCTGGGGCTGCGGTGGGCAGGCGGGCAGCGAGAGTGATGTAGAAGACTTGATAAGGGTAGTTGGCATGGAGAATGGGATTGAGAACCACCCACTGATGAAGGGGAGTACCACTGAGCTGTTCAGAACCTGGCTGAGGGCGGACCATGAATCTGTGGTGATGTGTACCCCCCGACCCCATGCCTTTTCTTCTGGTTGTAGCCAGCAGTCCTGGAGATGGAAGGTGGAAAGACACTTTTTTTTTTGGTCCAAAGATGGGACCTGGGAAGTCAAGGTGGCCAGAGGACATTGAGGTAGGAGATTCATTCAATGGGGGTGGGGACTGTTTTCTATTCTGCTGCATATCTGCCTTCCCTAACACAGCCAGGTGCTCAGTAAATGTATTTTGAATGAATGAATATGTGGGTTATAACTCTGACATTAGAGACTGGCATTCTGCTTTTCATCAGAGAACCAGCGGTATCCACAGTGGTGGCAAGTACCACTTTAGGTCAGAGAAAACTTGAGTTCAAATCCAAGCTGCATCAACAAGCTGTGTGACCTTGAACAAGTCACCTAACCTTTCTGAGCCTAGGCTTTCTTTTCGGTAAATAGGGATAATGACAGCTTTCTTGGAAATTTGTTGCAGGGATTAAATGAGATGCCATGTGTCGAGCACTTAGCACAGTGTCTGGCACTTTGAGATCAATTGCTAAGTACTTCAGGAGGAATAATGGTCTCCAAGAGCCTGGCTGGTTCTGGAGGCTGCATCCTAATCCAATTGCTGCATTTAGTTAGAGGTCATAAGTGCAAGACCTGAAGCTAAACTGCTTCCTCAGTCAACTAACTGTGACATTTCTGAGCCCGTTTACTCATTTATACAGTGGGAATAATATCAGGACCTATCCAATAGACTGGTTGGGAAAATTGGGTGATAATTTAAGTAAAGCATTTAGCATACTGCAGATGCACAGCAGAGACTGGCTGCTAGGATTCCTCGTTATCTGAGATGGAGAAGGCCATGGGAGGAGCTGACTTTGTTGAGGGCGGAAGAACAGGAGTTTTGGACCTGTCAAACTTTGAGATGGAATAAGATATGAAGTGCAGCTGTTAGGTGGGCAGTAAGTCCAGAGGGGAGGTCTGAGATGGGGAAAATATCTGGGAGTCATCAGCATATAGATGATATTTAAAGCCATGGACTGGATGACATCACCACGGAAGTGAGGGCTTACAGAAAAGACAAGACTGAGGACTGAACTCGGGCTCATCTGATGCTTTGCAGTGATGGAGATAATTGTCACTGCAAAGCTGGTGACCAGACACAGTGGGCTGAAGCTGCACAGCCAGCCTGCCCCAGCAACATTTACTTAATATGCTCTTATATACTCGGCCAGGCTCTGAAAAAAGTGCTTTACAAAAGTTAACTCATTTAATACTCATAACAACCCTTTAAGTTAGAAGCAATTATTATCTCCATTTTGCAGATGGGAAAACTGAGACACAGGAAGATAGTTAACTTGCCCTTGCATACACAGCCAGCAAGTAGCAGAGCTAGGATTCAAACCCAGGCAGCCTGACCTCTGAGTCTCTATCTCTTCCAATTTTAAAATTCTAATTCTAATTTCTAATTGTGGATAAACAGTGCCAACTGGACTTTCCAAGGGAATGTTGAATTTCTTAGTCTCTGACCCTTGAGAGGACAGCTAGGCAAATCATCCTGGAATAAATGGCCATCAGAGGTCCCATTGATATTCCAGGATCAGCCCCAATTAGCATTTCAGATTCTTGGTTGAGGAAAGAAGAGGAAGGGGGGTTTGATCAAGGAATCTATAGGGTTGGCCAAAAAGTTTGTTTGGGTTTTTCCGTAAGGTGTTATGGAAAAACCCAACGAACTTTTTGGCCAACCCAGTATAACACTGATGGATCACTTACTACACGGCTCTAGAAAGTCCTGGGGTGGGGAGGTCAGGGAGAGGTCAAGGGTTCCTCTTCCAACCACAGACTCAAGCACCTGCATTTCTACTTTCTTCACTAGTTACTCTCAGAATAATGCTGGCTGATTTGAGGCAGGAGCCAGAGTCCAGGTGGGAAGTTGGGGTGGCCCAGGGGGATTAGCCTTGGGGCCATTCTTTATCTCCATGGGGTATATCTGCTCTATTGGTTCAATTGCCCCCTAAAACCTCACTGTGATACGGAAGCAGTTTGAGTTCATTTACCCCTCTTGGAAGGTTCTCAATGAGTGTCTGAGCAAATAGGTGAACCCCAGTTGAAGAGGGAGAGAGAGAGGGTGTGGACGGGTGTGGATGGGAGGAGGGTTGGAGGGTAAAATTCACACATAAACTCCAGTGAAAGGGAGCACAGCTGAGTCAGGTGTCCCAGTGCCAAGGCTGTCCTTTCCCACACCCCTGCCACTCCCATCCTGCCCTTGACGCTGGCTTTGGATGAGCTACTAAGGAGAAAGAGGTTCTGACCATGCACAAGGAAGTCGATGGGAAAGGGACTTAACTGGGGGTCTGGAGAGCCCATCTGCCAGCTCCTGCCCACGTCCCCTGGCCTGGAGCTTCTCAGGGTAGCTGCAGCACAACCAGCAGGGAACTTGTCAGATGCAGATTCCAGGGCCCCACCAGGCCTACCAAATCAGAACTCCTGTGGGTCAGGGCCCAGAGGTTTCCATTTTTCACAAGCCCTCCCCTCCTGCACCCTCTGCAGTGTATGATAAAGACCACATTTGAAAAACTGTCTCACAGCCTATTCCAAACTGATCTGAACAAATAAAACAAAATCAGAGGTATCCCAGTGTGTACTAGGTGCACAGCCATAAGGAAGTATGAAATGCAGCCTCTTTCCTTAGAGGGGTTATAATCTAATTGGGAGGGACTTCCCTGGTGGTCCAGTGATTAAGACTCTGCATTTCCATTGCAGGGAGCATGGGTTCAATCCCTGGTTGGGCAACTAAGAGGCACATGCCGCGAGGCCAAAAAAAAAATCTAACTGGGAGATAAAAGACATACTTTGTGAAGCGTTAAATTAATGCTACAATGAATAATTCAAAACAATAGGCAGATAGGCTGGACAAACTGCCAATGAGTGGGAATAACAGTATCATTCAATGAGCACCTACAAAATACTAGATCCTATGCTAAGCCCTTTATTTATATACTGATTATCTCACTAAAATCCTGGAAGACAGGTATTTTTATCCCCATTTAATAATGAGTAAATTAAGGATTTGGCTTATTTGCCAATCTCTCTCACATCCGCCTTCCCTGACCCTTAAGAGGAGATCAGGGTGATGCCTCTGTTTTCCCACAATACCCCAATGTTACAGACTTTATCTCAGTTATCACACCGTGTTACAACTGCCTGTTTACTAGGCTGGTTCTCTCACAAGATTTGAGGGCAGATACTTGGTAGTTCCACAATCTAGTGAACAGTAGGTACTCAGTATTTTTTGAATGACTAAAGATTGTGTGTCTGAAGTCTCAGGGCTAATACTGTGACTCAAAAGCCCAGGTTTCCCCCTGAGCAATTACAAGCAGCTGGTATACACCTGGAGGACTCCTGTAAAGGACAATCTACAGGTTGGAGTAATCAGAGAAGACTCCCGGGAGGAGGTGGAGTTGGAAAGACAATTCAAATTTGGAAAGACGGGTGAAAAGTGAGCAGTCATTCTATGCAGGCCAAGGCATAAAGGTGAGATTCTGCAAAGGGCACACCTCCTCCGAACCTAGAGACCCCAGGAGATTTCGGGAGACTACACCCCTTTCCCTAAGCCTCCCTAGCCTCCCTAGGGAGGCTAGCCTTCCCTAGCCTCCTTAACCATCTTACATCAAACCTACATCCCATACTTCTGTGAAATTACAGGGAGATGGCAAATGATCTATTGTTTCCCCATGCCCAGACCGGTATGACATGTTTTTTATTAGTGGATTTCTCCATTTGGAAAGTCCTTTTTAAGAATTAATGGGGGGGGTTTCCCTGGTGGCGCAGTGGTTAAGAATCCACCTGCCAATGCAGAGGACAGGGGTTCAAGCCCTGCTCCAGGAAGATCCCACATGCTGCGGAGCAACTAAGCCCATGCACCACAACTAATGAGCCTGCGCTCTAGAGCTCGTGAGCCACAACTACTGAGCCCACGTGCCGCAACTACTGAAGCCCACATGCCTAGAGCCTGTGCTCTGCAACAAGAGAAGCCACTGCAATGAGAAGTCCGCGCATTGCAACAAAGAGTAGCCCCCACTCACCGCAACTAGAGAAAGCCTGCACGCAGCAATGAAGACCCAACACAGCCAAAGATAAATAAATCAATTAATTAATTACAAAAGAAAAAGAATTAATGGGATAGTTTTCAGTTTCCATGAAGAAATAAGATCTATTAATGTCTATGATATACTGCTAAGTGGGGAAAAAAGCAAGATAAAACAGTGTCTTTGGATTTCATTTTTGTTAAAAAGAACAGGAAAAAAAAAAAAAAGGATAAGCACAAATAAGTTTGTGTGCATGTGGGAAATGTCCAGAAGGTTATATACTGAATTAAAGCGCAACTGCTCTGGAAAAGGAGATGTAGGGGTGTGGGGCTTTCACCTTTACTTTACCCAGCTTTGAGCTTTTGTCTTCTTAAACACTGAGTATGTATTAATTTTACAACTGAAAAACAAGACCCCATGGTGGGATTATAGATAGCTTTTAGTTTATTTGTGCTTTGTTCTTCCCAAAGTATCTACTATGAACATCTATTGCTTTTATAAACAGAAAATTAAAAACCCTTTCCTCCATAAAGATTGTTTAAAGAGGAAAGAAAGAGAAACTCAAGGCAGCACAATTCATGATGTTGGGAAGCGGGATGTTTTGGGGAAAAGAACTAAAGATGTTCTAAATTCTGAGTTCCAAGAACTTCAGCACCCAGGCAATCTGGGGCTAAACCAATTCAGTCTCAAGATGGCAAAACATATTAAGAGCTGTAAGAATGTTCCAGACCCCATAACTTTGTAATACCATCCTGGGGCCGTTAGCTCAAGGAAATACTTTTTTTTTGTGGTACGCGGGCCTCTCACTGTTGTGGCCTCTCCGGTCGTGGAGCACAACCTCCAGACGCGCAGGCTCAGTAGTTGTGGCTCACAGGCCTAGTTGCTCCGCGGCATGTGGGATATTCCTGGACCGGGGCATGAACCCGTGTCCCCTGCATCGGCAGGCGGGCTCTCAACCACTGCGCCACCAGGGAAGCCCGGAAATACTTTAAAAAAATTCTCTACATATAAAGAAGCTCACTGTGGCCTCTCATTTAATGGGGTAACCTGGGCTCCCCCTAAAAGTGCAACAGCAAACATTATGCAGCCATTTCTAACAATAAACATGGCAGCTTAATAGAAACATGGGACTGTGTTTACAAACTAATACTGAGCAAAGAAAAAGAGAATGGAATATTGCATTATATAGTGACTATGGCTATTATATACCTGCTATAATTAGAGTCGTGGGAAAGAAAGCAAGGATGAGAGAGGAGAGAGATGAATGAAAGAGGCAGGAAAACAATAAAAAAAGTAAAAATAGTTATAGTGTTAGGGTAATGGGATTATGGAGGACTTTTGGAAATCTGTTTAAATGATGATGAAAGTTGCCTTGGTAGTAAATATGAACTATACACAGGGGCACTGTGACTTTGAGCAAGTTACTTAACTTCTCTGAACCTCAAGTTTCGTCCTTGGCAAAATGGGGACAATAATGGCACCCTACTTCATAGGGTTGTTTGGAAGATTAAATGATATAATTCATATAGAGCACTCAGCATTATGCCCAATGCATGATAAATATTCAATAAGTGTTAGCTATTATTGTCATTGTTATTTCATCATTATTATCAATGAGGGGAAATTCTCATACGCTCCAGGTGGGAGTGTAAACTGTTCTAGCCTCTGAGAAAGGCATTAGGGTATAGACATAACTTATAAGTTTATATATAACTTTAGATACAAAACCCCTTTGGTTACAGGAATTGTATGTCTAGGAATTTATCCTTAGCAAATAATCTCAGTAAATAATCTGACATGTACACCAAGAGGTGTGAATGAGAATGTTTACCTCAGAGTTATTTATAATAGAAAAAGACCGGGAACAACCTAAAGACCCAGCAATAGTTACATAAATTATGAAACATACATACCACAGAATATGTACGATATACCTTTATGTAATGATATACACATGTACTTACATCATTACATAAAAAAGAAATGACAGAATATAATCTTATTTATAGAGGAAAGTATAGGTGTGCATTTAAAAGTCTAGAAGGATAGCTACCGACTGTTATCAAGGGCCATCTCTGCCAGAACTGTCACTTGCTCTGAATTATGAAATTTTAATATATATAATTCAGCATCAGAAAGTCCACAATGAGGTGTGGGTGAGGGGAGTGTGGGTGTGTGGTTTTTTTGTTTTTTTAAAGTGAGACACCTGGCTGGGGTGAGGAATTCTAAGATTGGCGATTGCAGACTGGCAAAACGTGGCAAAGCTGGTTTCATCAGTTCAGAAACCACTCAGTCCCAGGTCTGGGGGGTTAGCAACTGTGGTGAATTCTGCTTTGGATAGAAATGATGGGGATTCTTGGAGAGCCCACTCTGGAAAAGGAGACAGATGCAAAACTTTCCTTAATTAATAATAATAAGAGTGACGGGGCTTCCCTGGTGGCACAGTGGTTGGGAATCTGCCTGCTAATGCAGGGGACACGGGTTCGAGCCCTGGTCTGGGAGGATCCCACATGCCGCGGAGCAACTAGGCCCGTGGGCCACAACTACTGAGCCTGCGTGTCTGGAGCCTGTGCTCC